>NW_023046337.1:0-52500 GCF_011762505.2 Arvicanthis niloticus
TGTGTCTCCTACAAATATTTCTAGAGCACCTCTCCATGCACTGATTAAATAGGCAATAAAGATTACTCACCTCCGGTGAAAGGCAGCCAGCTTCCCTGATGAGGCTCACATAATAGACCCCAGAACAGAATGCCTTCCTAGCCAGGATGCAGGGAGACAGATGGATAAATATTAAACAGTCACACTAGTAATTATTTGATAATGGTAACCAATACTAAAGAAAATAATATAATGACCACAAGAGCGACACTGCAGTCGGATATTTCTACCGGTTGGGGTTGTTCCCTTGAAAGCTGAGTAGAAGATAGTGAGGAAAGCTAGGAACGAACAGGCAAGAAAACAAGAGTGCACACGTGATGGTTCTAGGTAGGGAAGGTGTTTGGTGCAGATAGGCAAATAAGGTGAGAGTGACCCAACATTCCTTTAAAAGAGTGTTGTTCTCTTATGAAGCCACAATGTAGCCTTCAAAACTAGGAAAAGAAATGTCACGCATTTCTCTGGTAAGTTTTGTTAGTTTTCCAACAGTGTGGCCTAATACAGAAGGTCCACCTTGGAATCAGGCCTCAACTGTGTTATCAGGCTCCTTCATCCTCTGGTAGCCAAGGAAGGTTGGTGACATGTTGGAATCTTGACAGTTTTAATGGTTATACGCTTACTGTTTTCTACAGTGCGCCCCAGTTAGGGTTGGATTAATGTTTTCTCTCAATTGGATTATGGACAGGCATTTTGGATAACACCATCATAGAAACGAACTGGAGCCAGCATCCTAACAGATACCAAATCAGTTCATTTCTATTTTTACTAGCAATGTGAACTTCAGTCGTGTAATTAAGCCAATATTAAAGTCCTGAGGGATAGGGTTAGCTTTTGTTCTTCAAGTACCACATTGCAAGTAGTATTTATCAAACATTCAGTGAACTCATTTACTCTGTCCATATTAATAATTGATAGATCCCATTTTGCAAAAGTTTAGGTAATTTGTCATTACTCTTACTTATCTTGATACTGAAATTGTGTTGTGTATTGTGGAAAGCTGCTTTCAGCCGACTTCTGTGATCTTCTGTCATGTCTTCATCATTCTCTGAGTGCTCCCTTATTGTTAGAGAGAGAGAGAGAGAGAGAGAGAGAGAGAGAGAGAGAGAGAGAGAGAGAGTCTGTGTGTAAGTTTGTGTGTATGTGTGTGGGAGTGTATGAGTGAGTATGTATGTAAATGTATGTTGTATGTGTGTGTATGTGTGCTATGTGAGTGTGTGAGTGAGTGTGTGTATGTTGTGAATGTGTGTGGATGCATGTGTATGTGTATATTGTGAATGTGTGTTTGTATGTGAGTGTGTTATCAGTGTGTATGTGTATATGTGAGTGTGCGTACATGCATTCGAGCACATGTGCATGTGTTTCCTGTCTTATTCTGGAAACTTAGTCTTCCAAGAACCCTGGATCCAGTTTGGAAACTTCAAGTCTGATTGGATATGTTCATGGCTGATGTCAGGCTCTGAGAGTAAAAGGATTACACATAGAAATACATCTAGGTGTTCTTATCACACCCTTATCTGTATCTATTTATATGGCTTTTATTCATGTGTATTCAAAATTTTAAATTCAAATAAAAATCTCAAATTTTAACCCAAGCTCTTTGTAAATTTATATATTTATAACTAGAACTCTGATAGTGATAAGTCTCTGACACTTTTGTCAATTATTGTTTTTCTACTCATTTTTTTTTTGTAAGTAATCTGGTGTCCCCACACAGTGAAGGTTTCAAGCTGAGCTGCTATTGCACCATCCGGCACCCATGAATATTCACTCCACTCCATGTTCTGACACCCCAATCCAAAACCGCCCCCGGACACTCTGTCCACATCCAGCAGGCCCCAATCCCAGGTACACACTCCTGCCTATCTTCCTCAGCCAATGCAAAGGAGAAGGAGAAAGGGAAGAGAAGCGGATCCTTAGATAAGGGCCAAAAGAACATCACACCACTAATTACAGAAAAACACAGTCCCTAGAAGTCCTAACGCAATCCACTTCTTTACACAAAAATTGAGATTTGCTCTTTAAAACGAAATTATCCTAGTGAGTGTTATGTAAATCTGATCAATTAAGACCAATGGTATAAAAAGTGTTGACAAACATTTGTCAATAGTCCTTAAATCTGTCTGAGCATAAAGGAAAATGAGTATTTTGAAGTTTTGTGGAGGTCAAATTTAAAATGTAAATAAAATGTCAGGAGGACAGGAATCCAAGGAAAATTTGAGCGACCTGTGCATTTAATACTGACATCTTGTGAAAATCTTCTACCTTTCAGCTAACAGTTCAGAGAAGTCATCAAATGAAGAACAAAGTTTCATGGCTACCCAATTTTTACAGGGTCTGGCTGCTCAGCGTGCCTTTCATACACAAATGGTGATGTTGGGTCCCTCCTTTACTGGAAAGTCTGGCTTTTCAGCTTGTGCCTGACAGTTAGTGCTGGTTGACTTCAACAGTACCCAGGCCAATCTCCAAAAATACAGAAGAATGCTGTACCTTCCAAATAAAGACATTACCTTTTTCTTTATTGTCATCGATAGTTGTCCTTTAGGTTTGGGGTTCTCGATTTGCCTGTCTATTCCTGTCTGTCATTAGAGTATTTACTTCCTCAGAGCTTAAAGTCTTTAAAAAAAGGGGGTGGAGGGGCTCCTCTGATCTTCTGTCAGTATTGGAAGGCCCGGGACTATTCTTTATACAGTAGTAAATGGGCACACTTGAAGTAGAGAAACAGGTGAAGGCTGTTGAACTCTCTTCTGTCCTTCTCTGTCTTGTTGAGATATGAACACTAGTTTACTCCAGCCTCTGAAATCCTTCGCACAAGGAGCTCCAGATGGCAGGTTGGATCAAGTCCCTGCTAGCGGAACATTTCGACGGCACTGGACCCTGCAAAGACAGGTTCCAGGGAGCTTTCTGCAGTACCATCTGCCGGAAGACGAAAGTCCTCCCTAAGATAGCAACCACCCTGAAAATCGAAAGCACCAGCCACAGTTGCCACCCACTCTGGTGCCGCGGGGACGAAGAGAGCCCCAAGCTGGAGAGCACTAGGAGCAAGCTGGGGCGTGTCCCGAGCCAGGAAGTTTCTGATTGGCTCTTTCTGGTAAACTACTAGGCTGAGGGCTAAAGAGGTAGGAGGGGAGCGGTTTATAGAGGGGGTGAACACCCTAACTAAACAGAGCGGGACAGGTGGGTTTGACTTTGGTTTCTGGGCGTTTGCGCAAGAAGCCACGCGCACTAGTAAACCCGGGCCTCCCGAGGCAGCAGTTTCAAAATGCCCAGAATCACAAAGAACTCAAGGACCTTTTGCACTAATTCCAGCAGAGCCTTTGGCTCTGTGTTTATGAGTCCTACGCTGTGCTGTGAGTGTTGAAACTGTTTGCATGACTTCTTACGATATCTCACCCCTAGCACTGTACCCTCTGCGAAGGGCTTTTGCAGACTGAGACCCTAACAGACGCTGAGGAACCCACTCCAAGGCGCCTGGAGCAGTCTCGATTTCTATATGTCATAACTATACCGCAGCTTTACTTTCCAAAAAAAAAAAAAAAAAAAAAGACGAAGAAGAAGACTACATAAAGAATCCAAGTACGATGTGGACCAAGAGATGAAGACGAAGTAAAAATTAAGAAATACGTTTCCAGAAGCGAATGGTTTTCACCTCATTCTGATTTTTAATTAGATGCATCTTAACACTTCTACAAATTAAATATACAATAAGTAAGAACTTTTTACACACCTCTCTGTATGTATTTCTGTCACATTGCACATGAGCGATTTTACGAGTTTCTTGAGAGCTGTGATCCAGGCTTGGAGGGACCTCAGGACAGGCTGGTTTCTCTAGGTTGGTGCCCAGAGGCTCCAGCCGGGTCCAGCCTGGCCCCAGGAGCCGCCTACCCTGGCTCCAGTCTGAGCTGGGGCCACTCGGACACCAGCCGAGAGCCCGCTCCTCCCCCACTGCCGGCACTCTAGCCGCCAGGGAGGTGACACCCTCAGGAGTCGAATTACAGCCCCCCTGCAATTAACATATGAATTTCCAGAACTGACTAGAGGGAGAAGGGGAATTTCTTTCTTTCTTTCTTTCTTTCTTTCTTTCTTTCTTTCTTTCTTTCTTTCTTTCTTTCTTTCTTTCTTTCTTTCTCTTTCTTTCTTTCTCTCTTTCTTTTTTTTTTTCTTTTCTTTTCTTTCCAGAGCGGGAGCTGGAGTCCTCGGCACACAGTAACTTTTCTCCGGGTGTAAAAACTCTTTGATTGGCTCCTCGCACGCGCCTGCCCGCCCCCTTCTTTGACTGAGCAGACACGCGACTGGCGCAAGGAGGGGGCTGGGGGGGGAGCCGGGGGAGATACACTGGCGCGTGCCGCTTTTTAAAGGGGCGCAGCGCCTTCAGCAACCGGAGAAGCTTCGTTGCACGCGACCTGGTGTGCGATCTCCGAGTGAGAGGGGGAGGGTCAGAGGAGGGAAAAAAAAAATCAGACCTTGCAGAAGAGGCTAGGAAGGTTTTTGTTGTTGTTGTTCAGGGCTTTTCCCCTTCGTTGAACTGGGTTGCCAGCACCTCCTCTAACACGGCACCTCCGAGCCATTGCAGTGCGATGTCCCGCCTGCTGCATGCAGAAGAGGGTGGGCTGAGGTAAAAGAGTTTGGGGGACCACCATCGCCATCCCCAGCCGCACCACATCCCGCAACTGACGCCACAGCCACTGCTACCCTGCAGGCAAGAGACCATCCTGTCTACCCGGCAGAAACTGTCCCTCCTGGACAGCACCGACCCACGCGCCTGGCCTGACTCCCACTTTGCAGGGCCTCTGCACGGCACGCGCCGCCCCAATATCTGCTGCATTCTCCCGAGCTGGGTGCCTCCGAGGCCACGGCGTCCCGGGACGAGGCTGACGGCCAGGGTGAGTCTGGGTAAGGAGGAGCGGCTGCGGTGGCCTCAGCAAGAGCCCCGGGCCGTGAAAGTGCGGGAACAGCTTGTGCAAGCTGAAGGGGAGGGGTTGTAGTGGACGAGCTGGGCTGCAGCCGCCAGCGAGCCCCTTCCAGCAAACAGGTGAATGGGGTACAGAAGCAACGGCGTCTGGCAGCAAATGCAAGGGAGCGGCGCAGGATGCATGGGCTGAACCACGCCTTCGACCAGCTGCGCAACGTTATCCCGTCCTTCAACAACGACAAGAAGCTGTCCAAATATGAGACCCTGCAGATGGCTCAGATCTACATCAACGCTCTGTCGGAGTTGCTGCAGACTCCCAGTGTTGGAGAGCAGCCACCACCTCAGGCAGCCTCCTGCAAAAATGACCACCACCACCTTCGCGCCACCTCCTCCTATGAAGGAGGTGCGAGCGCCTCTGCGGTAGCTGGGGCTCAGCCAGCCCCGGGAGGGGGCCCGAGACCTACCCAGCCCGGGGCTTGCCGGACTCGCTTCTCTGCCCCAGCTTCCTCTGGGGGTTACTCGGTGCAGCTGGACGCTTTGCACTTCTCAGCTTTCGAGGACCGGGCCCTAACAGCGATGATGGCACAGAAGGACCTGTCACCTTCGCTGCCCGGAGGCATCCTGCAGCCAGTACAGGAGGACAGCAGCAAAACATCTCCCAGGTCCCACAGAAGTGACGGAGAGTTTTCCCCTCACTCTCATTACAGTGACTCTGATGAGGCCAGTTAGGAAGGCAACAGCTCCCTGAAAACTGAGACAACCAAATGCCCTTCCCAGAGCGCGGGAAGCTCCGCGACAAATATCCCTGCACCCTTTAATTTTTGCTCTGCGGTGATCATTGCTAGCGACCACGCGACTTCGGAAGGCTGCGGCTTCTCCAGCCCCCATTCCTCCTAACCTGCTTCCTCTGTGTGTAGATATGGTATCGTTATATGTAACTTTACGTGGCATCTTTTCATACTCCATGCTGCCAATATGCTGCTAAAATGTCGTATCTCTGTCTCTGGTCTGGCTTTCACTTATTTTATACATTGGGCGTTCATCCCAGTGTGTTGCGCTCACTCACAAATAAGGGAGTTAGTCTTCGAGGTTGTTTCCCTAACCGCTTGAGACCCGCATTCGGTGCTTTACTAAACACGGACTATTGAGTTGTTAAAATGCAGGGGCAGATAAGAGTATCTGTAGAGCTTAAACACCGAGAGTGTCCAGCGGACCCAGGACACAAGCGCTTCATCGCTAGCTGCTGTGCCGCCTTGAAGAAACTCAACTGCCAATTGCAGACCAACTTTTGATTTTAAAACAGCCACTCATAATCATTAAACTCTTTGCAAATGTTTGTTTTTGCAAATGAAAATTTAAAAAAACATGTAGTGTCAAAGGCATTTGCTCAATTTTATTTTGCTTTGTTAACATTAGAAAAAGTTATTTATTATTTCGTATTTGGACACATTTCTACTTATTTGCTTTTTTTACATTTTCTACTTGAGATCATTTTATTTTGATTTAGCAAATCCAGTTGCCATTGCTTTATGTATGTATGCTCTTTTACAAATGATAAAATAAACTTGAAAAATCTTTTTAGTTGTCATGTGTTCTATTCCAGTAAAAGATTAAAAATAATTTGTAAGTGATCTTGTAGAAATTATGAGATTTGCTGTTTTGAAGAATGTTGCAAACCTAGTGCCTTCCGGTAGCATTGGATGCACAATAAATTGTGAGATCACACCTACCCAGCTTTGGATTATGGTTTGCCTTTGGGTGGCCAGGATCTTTCAGTGTCCTCACTTCTCAACAGACTCAACAATCTCCAGGAGATGCCAGTGCCCTCTGTCTCCATGGCTCTGGTCCATGCTGGTTAATATCACTGAGGTTACCTATTTACACTCAGAAAAATTGGCTGAAAACTTTTCAGGTACACAATAAAACTCCTGAGGGAGAGATATCTACAAAAAGGGAAGGGTGCAATGGAAAAGAACTTGGTGGAAAAGATAGGTTGGCAACCATTGTTTCAACAACAAGAAGCTAGAAGCCCGGCTGTTGCTTTACTATTGCTGACTGCCAATGAAGACTTTTCTTTTCAAACACACTTCTTCCAACACAAAGCTAGCATTTGCCTTGAATTCCCCCCCCCGCCCCCCAGAACAAACCAGACCAGTACATTCTAAGTCAGCTGCAGAAACTTAAGTGACCTATGACACTCATCCCAGGTGTCCATATGGGGTAGAAATCTATTGTGGGATCTCGGATCTGAGATCTTAGGAAAACTAATGCAGAGTGTGTAGAGAGTAGAAATTGGGACTTTTACAATGTATTTGATTGGCTAATTGAGGCGTAGCACTATTCACTAAACTCAAGTGCCCGGGTAAGCATCTCTGAATTTGAGGGGTAGGCTATCAGCAAGTTCATTGTCTTTGTCATAACAAAATGAGTGTACCCCACCAAAATAAGGGGAGTTAGTTTGCTATTTCTCTTATCCTACTCTGTCATCACCTTAGTACAAGGAAAACTTCACAGATTGCAGCTGAAAAAAAAAAAAAAAAAAAAAAAAAAAAAAGCGCGGCCCCAGGAAGCACTGGTTTTCTTCCATTGTGGAAGAATTGCAGAGAATTGCAGAACTCTTTGCTGACCACTTAAGGTATGGTGACTTTCTGTAGAAGACTGTCTAGGGAAGTTTATCAGAGAAGTGCACAGTGGCTAGGAACACTTTTTGGGAAAGGAACAATGCACCTGCCCTTAGATAACCCACTAGGACAAGCAGCGGGAATCTTTATGTTGCTGAAAAGCATAACAATAATAAAAAGCCAAACAATTGCTTTGGACACATTTTCATTTCTCTCTTACTAAGCAAACCACATAAAAACAGATGAACAAGACCAGAGAGCCAGCTCTTACATATTTTCATATTATTCGGCTTGGTGTGGTCTTTCCTATGTGTGTGTGTGTGTCAGTGTGGGAGTGGTGACTGGTATTCTTTTACAAGCTGAAAATATGAGAAAGAAAGGGGGGAAAGTTCTTTTCCTCCCAAAGAAAACAACCAATTTTTTAAAACCACCCATGTATACTTTGTGTTAACCAACAAGGAAAAAGATTTCATCAACGTCATTTTCTTTGACTCTGAGAAAACACAAACAGCAGGGGAAGCACCCTCCCTCCGTACCAGAGTTTATAGATAATGAAATGGCAGCTGACTCTACAGTCAGAAAACACCAATATCCGCGGCTGTACATGATGCTCCTGATCACCAGATCAGGGAGCCCATCTGCAAATTTCTTCTTCAGCAAAAATGAATGGTTGGGAGTTGAGTCTGTCGAAAGGTCCAGATGGAAGTTTGCTGCCACGGTGAGCAGAAATTCCAGTTCACCTCTCTGAGGAAGTTCTGTTTGCCTCTTCTCAGGGAGAAAACAATCATACCAGAATGTCAAACTTTAATTCTATATCGTGTTGATGAAAAGGCAACAGAAAATTCTTCTAGCTCACCCAGGTGAGAACAAAGTCAGACTATTTTGTGGCATATTGTGTGCTCAACGTTCAAATTAAAACTTTAACCTTGTTTTTTCATCTCATTTCTTTCTCTCTCCTTTCTTCTTTCTTTCTTTCTCTCTCTCTTTCTTTCTTTCTTTCTTTCTTTCTTTCTTTCTTTCTTTCTTTCTTTCTTTCTTTCTTTTTTAATGTTGGCATTTCTTTGAAAGAGATCCACTCCAAGGTCCAGCAATGAAGTTTGCATAACAAACGTTTGGCAGCTCGCTCTCTCACACCCCATTAACAAGCTGTAACATATAGCTGCAGGTTGCTATAATCTCATTAATATTTTGGAAACTTGAATATTGAGTATTTCTGAGCGCTCATTCCCCATATGCCAGACCACTCCTGCCATGCTGACTGGTTCCTTTCTCTCCATTATTAGCAATTAGCTTCTACCTTCCAAAGTCAGATCCAAGTATCTAAGATACTACCAAAGGCATCAACTATGTATGCAAGTTAGGCATGCTTAATATCACCCAAACAAACAAAGAGTCAGCACTTCTTAAAGTAATGAAGATAGATAAATCGGGTTAGTTCTTTGGGACACTGCTGGTGTTTTCCAGAGTTTTCTATACTTTAAGCAGCTTGTTTTATATTCTGTCTTTGCTCTCAGCCAACCAACATTTTTATTTGTTGAGGGTTTTGGCTCACCACACTTTTGGAAACTTATTTGATTTCACGGGGAGCTGAAGGAAGATTGTTTTTGGCAACAGGCAAGTTTAACACGTTCTTCATGGGGCATTGCGAATGACAGATCTACCAGGAAGGGAGGGGGAGTAACTTCCTCATTCTGAACCAGCAAGAGACCAGAGCTTTCCTGATTTTCCTATTGATTTTAAAGATTTAAAACTGAGCCCCCAAAGTTGTAATTTTACTAAAGTGTGTCTTGGAATATAAATCTGTTAACTTAAAAAGCTCAAGAAAGGAGAGGGAAGAGAGCCACTTGACAGCTACAATCTAGACAGAGCGCTTGCTGGTGAGAGGTGAAGAGCACGGGCAAGGCCAGGTGGTAGCTGAAATGTTTGCAGTTCTTTTCTTGAGAAGGTTTAGGACACAGGGTAGGGAGGAGCTAAAAGAAAGCCGACTGTGCTTTTAGTCTTTTCTGCACCCCAGGCCTTGGGTCTCTCCAGGCAAAGAGTCACCCCTTTGCTTCTCCGCTCCTAACTGGAAAAAGCAAAAGGGAGCGGAGAATGGGTTAAATCCCAGGACGCAGGGGAGAGGCAGGGGAGGAGAGAAGTCGCAGGGAGATAAAGGAAAGGACAGGAACCAAGAAGCGTGGGGGTAGTTTGCCGTAATGTGAGTGTTTCTTAATTAGAGAGCGGCTGACAATAGAGGGGCTGGCAGAGACTCCTGGCCCCGGTGCGGAGCGTCTGGAGCGGAGCACGCGCTGTCAGCTGGTGAGCGCACTCGCTTTCAGGCCGCTCCCCGGGGAGCTGCGCGGCCACATTTAACACCGTCGTCACCCTCCCCGGCCTCCTCAACCTCGGCCTCCTCCTCATAGACAGCCTTGCTCGGCCCCCCACCGGCAGAGTTTACAGAAGCCAGAGCCTCTCGCCGCCCCCCGCACTCGCCCGGGCCCCTCTGGTCCCCAGCTGCGCAGCGGGAGCCACCATTGCCCACTGCACCTCCCCGCAACCAACCGCCCCGCCAGAAAAGGAGCTTGCTAAAGCCAGAGCCAAGCAAAGCCTAGGGGAGGGGATGAGGACGATGGCAGCAGCGGGAGAGCACGGGGGCTGCGGGCACCTGAAGCAGTGAACCAGCAAGGACCGGGAAACCAGCGCATCCCGCGCGGGTGGGGACCAGAAGCGCTCCCCGAACAGCCGCCTGGCTTAGGGCTCCGCCTGCTTGGCGTTCCAGTCTCTTTTCCACCCCAAGACTGGATTTCGTCGGTCGGTCTGCGCTACTTTGAACCGTTAAAAAAAATACGGTTACTATCCTGAGTTTAAAGGCCAGTAAAAAAGACCTAAGTCTGCGGATGCTCTCTTCCACTTGTCAATCACACGCCCCCACACTCATATCTCCTTTGCTTTTTAAGAACGACGGACACATGGATTTTAGGTCCCTCTACCTCATCCAGGGTCAGCTTTGCCTTTTTTGGTCCCAAACAAATTAGACTTCCGTGTCAAATCTCTAGTGGGGGCAGTAACCATTCAACAAGTTCGCTGGCTCCTTCCACCAAGGATATAGATTCCTCCACCTGAAAAGCCATGGTTCTGATTACAGTCATGGTATCTAATGAAGGAGGCTAGAAGGCCTGTCTGAGTTGCTGTGCTGAGAACTACCCCATCCTTTTCCTCTTGAGGGCTGTGGCTGGGAGCTGGCTGCTTGTTTGGGTCCTGTAGAAATCACTCCAGGGCTAGCCCAGCTTCCTGCCCTCTACCAGCTCTTGGAACTCCGTGTTTCCAGAAGGAGCTAGAATTAGGAGGGATCCTACATTCCCCAGGCCCCATCTGACACAGCAACTTAGGAGCAGGCATCATTCTTTGTGTTTTAAGAGCCATCTGGGCCCTAGCTGTCACGGCAGGTCTTTTCTTTCTCCATAACGGCCCATGTTTCAGAAAACCAGCTAGCAGATTTTTTTTTCCTGGAAAAAAAAAAAAAAAAAACCGTTTTTAACCCAAGACACATTGATTCAATAGATGCGGGGAAATAACTTGAATGTGCATTTCCTGGTTTCTGTGGTGAATCGGACACAAGCAGGCAACTCCTAGGGAGAGCACAAACACTCTGTCTTCAGTGGACTGCTTGGCATTGCCTGTTTATGACCTGAGCCTGAAAGTTTCTCTTTACACCATTTACACTTGTTAGTGTCCCCCTACCCACCCCAAAGTGAGAAGCAACCTGGCTTCTAGGATCTCAGGGCCTGGCCTAGCTTTGTTGTTTTCAGGCTATGGGATCTGAAGCAAGTGTCTGCAGGGGGATGGCAACAGGAGGATAGAGGCACTGGTGCAGGAGCTAGAAAGCACTCATTCGGAGTTTGATCAACACAAGAGGGATAGGAGAGGGAAGCTAAAGTCATAATCGTGATGCTTGTAAAAGCAAGACATAAGAATTTGCTCAGGCTAACCAAACTGTGAAATGAGCAGATACGTGAGGCAGGGCTACCAGGAAGTCCTCAGCTTAAACACGGAGATTAAGGTCCCATTGCCTTGTAATAATTACAGGCAGAACACAGAGTCATCGATGCTGATGGAAGGATTAGCCACTCTGATAACCGAGAATACAGTCCTTTGTGTTGACAATGGTAATCAGAAAACATGCAGCGCGCCAGTCTTAATAAAAGGCTAGTGTCTAAGGAAACTGCAGTTTGCTTTGGTGATTAGAGCTTCAACTTGTAAACCTGAGCAACTGTTTCTTGAGCATGCGTCTTCTCTACTTCCTCTTCTCACCAGTGAGTAGAATTCAGGAGACAGCAATATAGCAAGTCACACACACACACACACACACACACACACACACACACACACACACTAAAGTAGACCCTTTCAGTTTAGGAATGCTTTAGAATTTATCAATACTCCCAGAACAAATAAGGAAAAGCCTTAGCCTTTAGGGCAGGCTGGTATAAGTAGATATTTTCTGTCAGCCACTAGACTATTTCATTTGTTGTTCTGTATGGACCCAACATCTATGCTTCATTGCTTCTTTCCAAGAGAGTTGAAATTTTGAGTAGCTTGAAACCAGCAGAGCGGCCTTCAGAAATCAACCACAGGCCCATCTTCACTCAAGAATAATTGTTTCTTGTTCCCTATGAATTCATTAATGTAGCATAGTAATAGTTTCATATCAGAAGAAAGAACAGGTTCGAGAAGAGACCTGAGCAGGTGCCATGGGTTCCTGATTCAACTTTAGTGCTCTTTCTTTCACATCCCCCTGCCTCGAGGACATGTTTTGAACCAGACCCTCCCGTTATATTTGTTCCACCCTGTCTGCCTCAAACCTGTAGATAAGTGTAGCTCCCTGGACTCTTCCATTACACTTTTGTTCCAGAGAGATACAATGCCCTCCTCAGAGCTAACAGTGGACACCATCCTTTCCCACTTGATAGACTTAAGGGCACACTGGTTAGGGTAATTTTTCCTTAAAGTTATATCTTTGCTCCTTTCTTTTGACTGATACTGGATATAATTGGATATATGGTATGATATATTGAAATTCATGTTTTACCTCTAGGAAAAAATGTTTTGACATCTAAACAAACAGCACATAAAATTACAAATGAGGTCAATGTGGAGAACAACTGACCAAGAGGTATTCTGCTCCAATTGATTCATCTACAACACAACCCTTTCCACTCAGGGAACATTTCAAAAAAAAAACAAGGGTAGAAAGATTGTAAGAGCTAGATGACCAGAAAGCTAGTTTCAGGATTTTATTTCCTTTATATAACAGGGAAGCTACACCCATAAAATAACAACAACCTTGATCCTTAAGCAAGACATGAATAAAGACACCAATGGACATGCCTAAGTAGAATGAGAGAAATATCATGGGATATCACCCATAGATAAAAAAGCTACAGACATTTAACAACTGCGGCCCAAATGAGAATTAACCTTTCCTTGGGATTAATCCCATAATTGGTTTTCCAATAACAAATGGCCAGTCCTAAAAACATATACATACAGGCAACATTAAATGGACTCAGCAGGTTGTATTTAGAATATGTTTATTCATTTATATATGTATATAAGAATAATTTGATTTAAAGAAAAAGAGATCATAAATTGGAAAGGGAGGGGAAATGGGGGAAGGGGAAAGAGAAATGCTATAAGTATGATATATATATACACACAAAATTTTTAAATAAAGTAAGTAATGGAAAAGAAGATGATGGTATATAATATGTTGAAGATAATGGCCCCAAGGCATATCATTTCCAAAACTGTTTCTTCCATCTACACATGGGAGGGATAATAAGAAAACAGGGCTGTAAAGCCTGATGTTTCTCTTGGAAGATGTGAATTTACTTGCTACATGTGTAGCTTCGGATTTATTCAGTGATAACATGCATTTTTCATTGGCTTGGTTATCTGAGCTATTGGCTTTCTCCTTTCACCTATTCTGCAAATGAACAGTTGCCATTGTCTTGGTATTTCTTTGTTCCAAAAGGTTTGTTCTTTGCCTGTCATGAGTCAATTCTCCGTTTTATACTACCTCAATAGTTGGGTTGGAACTACCCACTAACTTAGATGCTTTCAATGCCTGAGCACAGTGCTGAGCTAAAAGCATTTGAGAGTGGTATTCCACTTCTGATAAAGCTGCAAGCAACTGCCCAAGCCTTAGGATTGGGTATCAGATTGAGATGTCTTCCTATGGGGTAGTTTTCCTATACCCACCTTCTTTCCTGCACAGTGGACAACTCTTCAGGATGTAATCTGAAGCCTTTCTGAATTCACATGGCTCCCCAACCTTTCCAGCATCATGGCACCACACCAGTTCCCTGACTAAACACTGCTCACACTATTTTATGACCTCTTGTCTTGATGGCTTCTAATTCTAGGGCTTGGGTGGATATGACTCTGTGGCATAAGCTCTTTTCAATTCAGCTTTAATTTGAAAACAGAAAATTCTCAGAGGGCATTTTTTTTATTATTATTCTTTCTCCAGAACATCACTTTCCCAATAGTTTCTGAAGTGTATCTCTTTTTATCCTCTACCACACTTATTGCTGGATAGAAAAAAAAATGTGGATTTACGTAGACCAATGGGACTGGATTTGGTTGAATGTTCTCTGCTATGCTGTGCGCCCGGTTATCCAGTTGGTCTGAGAGCTAGAGGGGTGGGAAGGGGGAGCACAGCTGAGTAGCCTGAGGTGCTCCTTGGGAAGGGAGGTGGCCTGAGAGTTCTAGAGGAGAAATTGGTACACAGCAGGAGGCGTTTGGGAGACTCTAAAACTCTTCCCAAGGGCCAATAATGTAACCTGTAGGTGACGACCCTGCCTACCCTGCCTCCCCTGCCTCTGAGGAATAAACAAGAAACTACTTTATCTGGACCTCATGTTCTTCCAGATGCTGCCTGGAACAGACTCCAACCCCAGGAAGAGTCAACGCCTCCCTCTCCCTCACTTCCCCTCTTCCTTACCCTTTCTCTCCCCTTTTCTCTAAGTACCTCATGGTGCACAGTTTTCACAATCATACGTTGATTTGTGATTGCTTTCAAAGGTCCAGCTCCTTAAGTTGAGAAATCCATGCCTTAATTACGTTGCCTCTGGCACAACAGCAGGTGGATAATGTCCACGAAGGATATATAAATAGCGATCAGTGTCCCCGGGGCTGCTGGACCACGGAAGACCTTGTCTTGATTTACTTTAATTAAATAGCTTTTAAAACCCTGTAACAGCATGTATCGATGTACATAAGGTATTGCTATGTGGCCCCGATTGCCACCAGTTTGGGATTGATGAACGGATCCCCAACAGGCTGACAGATAATGAAAGAACCACAGATAAACCATAAATATAGAAACATTCAGGTTTCTTCCTCACTCTCCTAACCTGAGTGCCCCTTCTAGATGAGTGGCCTAGGCTGGTTAGATGTATTCATGGCCTGTCCTAAGCATGTCCATTAGAAGTTATGGTCCTATCAGCTCTTCTTTCTTCATCTAAGTCATCTAATCTAAAGTGAGGGACCGGGACCTATACCAGGCCCCAAATCTCTGAAAACTCCTAGTCCTCCAGGGGCAAAAGGTGCGTTTTGGGTTACAGATAGATTCCTTTCTCACTGTAGGGCGAGTCTTTCTCTCTGTATACCTCCGCTCCTCTCCTCTTCCTCCCGCCCTTCATTTTATTACCTACTGCTGCCTACTGTGTCTGGGATCCCCCCTCACCCCCCATTTAGTTTGGGGTAGAAAACAAAATCTATGAAGATACCCAGATGGTCATAAGATTCTCCTGTCTCAGCCTCCTAAATTCTACGTTTATATGTGTGCATATAGCCCATCAGTGCTTAAGCAGTGTGCTCTCTGCATCAGACCCACATTTTGTATAGTGCCTGCCACACCCGGCTAGCTGTGCTAGCTTGTCTTCCTCAAATCGTTCTCACTACCTTTGTCACCTGACTGAATGTGTTGGTGTCTTCTTCCCTCCTGGCCTTTTAGCCTTAGCTAGTTGTCATTCATCCTCTCGTAGCATTCCCGATTCCCCATCATGCCCCAGGGGTTTTCAGTCATCCTAAGGCCTATCTCTTCCACACGAGATTAGAAGTTTTTCAACCTGTGGGTCTCGACGCCACAAGGTCACATGTTAGATGTTTCTTTTATGATTTATAACAGTAGTGATATTAGTTATGAAGTAGTACCAAAGTTAATTTTATGGTTGAGGGTCACCACAACATAGCGAACTCTCCTAAAGGATGGCGGCATTAGAAAGGTTGAGAACCACTGCTCTACACCTTAATGTATTTCTATTGGTTTTCTTTGACGGGGAGTGGGAAGGGTTGATTTCCTGTGTGCTCCCTTCTTGCCTTGACCTCACCTCTTCAGGCTCCATTCCTCAGGCTTTGCCTTCCCTGTTGGCCCCCACAGTCCCCATAAGATCTAAACGGCCTTTTCATTGCTCGGCCAGCTAGCGGTTGCTCCAGGCAAGGGCACATTATTGGTAGAGATGTGGAATACGCCGTGCCTCTTAGAGCAGCATCCCAGGACTGGAGAGGTCGGAGGTAGACAGCCAGAGTTGGAAACTAATCTCCTGTCATTGTGACCAGAAAGCTTTTTCTCTTCTATTCTTTCTTCCTTTCCTCCACTCCTCTGACAAAGATACCCAGAATCTTGCTGTACACTTCACCTTTCTCTACTTAGTCTCAGGCAATCAGCTGAGACCCACAGGCCAGCACTGGCCCATCTATTTGATCAAGCTTTAGAGGTCTCTATTTCTTCGCGATTAGAATTCCTCCCGGAATAGGCACCTGCTACAGTAACCTTCATTCAATGTCCATTTATCTGTTGCTGGCATCAGAGCTCACCAACGTATTCTTCCTCGGATTCCAGAGCCAGCCTGACGGAATACCTCTTCCCTGTTCACCTTTACTGCAGCCCAAGGAACTTGCTGCAGCTCCACCACTGACCACTAAGGCTCCTCCGGGTGTGACTTTGAGTCAGTTCTCAGTATTTTCCGTTTCTTGCTTCACGAACTCTTTCAATGCCCCCCTTTCTTTTCTCATTTAAAGAACAAACAGATCTCCCCCAAAGACACTGTCTGGAATCAAGAAAATAATTTTGGCCTAACATACCTGTAAATTAGATTTGCGGAACAATAGAGGAAATGAAATAAAGGAACTGTGCCCTGGAGTCTGCCCAGGAAACTGATCCCTTCACTGGGCCCTTCTGAATTTTTCAGCAGTCAGCCCATTCATCCCTACCTGCCAGCATCATTGTTTTCTGCCTCTTACATAGTAGAGGGTTCAGATGGTCTCATCACTTGCTCTGAAAGGCAAACCATGGAAGAGTAAGGGATTCAGTTAAGGCTTGGAGAAAGGCAATGATTTTTGTAGAGGAGAGAGAGCTGCACCTGGCAGTTTCCTAGGCTCCCAGTGTGTGCTCAAGTCTAGAGGTATTCACCAGGACAGCTGGCAAATAGGGGGTTAATCATTACAAAAAACAGTGTATCATATCTTTTCAGTTTGATTTATACTGAAAGGCAGTAAAGATTTATGCTTCAGGAGAGGCTAGAACTGTTATTTTCAGAGTGTGCTTGGCTTCACTGATTAATTTCTGAGGCTGTGTAGATACACATATCACCAAGCATTCTTAGCTCCCACTCCAAAAGAGCTGGATTTGGGAATTGTATTTTTGTCACAAGGACCATCTTAGGCTAGATGGAAACTTCTTGGCCTTCTAAACAATACTAATATTAAGCCATGTGAAGCATCTAACATCTGTAATCCCAGCATGAGGGAGACCCAGGCAGGTGATCTCCAGTTTCAGACAGCCTTGGCTACATAGCAAGATATCGCAAAGAAGTAAAACAAAAGTCATAACATCTGAGGCTTATAAGAATATTAGAGTATAGCAATACTTTTTAAAAGAATTTTTCTTATTAAGTTAGGTAACATTATTTGGCTAAATGAGTGTCTCCTTT
This sequence comes from Arvicanthis niloticus, assembly GCF_011762505.2. Taxonomy (NCBI): domain Eukaryota; kingdom Metazoa; phylum Chordata; class Mammalia; order Rodentia; family Muridae; genus Arvicanthis; species Arvicanthis niloticus. Next base: position 17,544 of record NW_023046337.1, read on the forward strand.
CTTACAGTGTTTCTCAAAGAATGGTTTCCGTTTCCAGTGTTTCTTTTTACTGCTAATCACACTGCAGAGCGGCTGATACCCCTCAGCACGCTCATTTCTTCCTTACATTTGTAGACAAATAATTTATAGACACGGATAAGGATACACGTGTCCTAAGACTATGTATGTGCCTGGCACTGCAGCCACATATAGTCAGATACAGGAAAGTAAGGTTGAAAGAGCTTTCTGTCACCAGCCAGTTATTAACAAAAACGACATTCATGGTGACTCTGATCACAGGCAGCATCTGAAGCTTCAAGCAGTTTGATCCTGTGATGATTAACTCACGTCCCTCTAGTATCTCATGGAGGCCCATTATCTACTGTCAATATTTTTATAGCCTAAGGCAAAACCCTGCTCACTTCCTCTTACAAGGGAGGTGACAGGGTTTTTTTCCTTCTCTTTTATTTTAAGTAGACAAATATGTACTCTACAAATATATTTGACGGAGGAGGGAAGAAGGGAGGGAAGAGGAGCCTAGCATCTGCTGCCATTCAGACTCATTGTGTGGTTAATGATTTCTCTAGAATAGTTTTACAGGGTGTAGACTAGATGAAACTAGGACACCTGAGAAATCCAGGTCCAGAAACTTTTTCACCAGTTATTCATGCTCTGAGTCCTCAGTATTAGAAATCTCTGAAGAAAATTTGCCTGAAAAGCACAAGTGAATTTGAAGATAGTCCTTACATTCAAGAGAGTTGGTATTTATGGCATAAAACTGCCAGGAATCACTTGTGAATTCAGACTTTATAGTTTACACAAACAAAACATAGTAATTAAATCAATGTATTATATTCTCTGTGTATTTGTTCCTATGCCTACAGGTGAGTGTGTATGTGCATGTCTATGCTTGAGGTCAGAGGTCAACCTTGGGTGTCATTTCTCAGGCTCCAACCATCTTACTTTTTGAGACAAAGTGTCCCACTAGCCTGGGGCCCACCTGTTAGTCTAGGCTGCCCAGCCAGTGAGCCCATGGAATAGGCCTGCCTTCCTTCTCCAGTGCTGGTCTTCTTCAAACTTGAGTTCTGGGGATCCAGGTTCTCATGCTTGCATGACAAGAACTTTACAACTAAACTGAGCCATCTCTGCAGCTCCTGGGCGTACTTCTAAAAGGGGCCAGTTTCTTCTGAGTACTCTTTCACTTGTGGCTACTTTGATTAAGTAAATGATAAAGGAAACCACAGAAGTGGAGACACACCGTGCTGTGAGCCAGTGCTTTTAAAGATAAACTATGGTGCAGAGTTTTATCTTTGAGTTTAGTTTTTTTTTTTTTTTTTTTTTTTCACTGAGCACATTTGTCAAGAGTTAGAGATTCTTTCTGAGTTGATAGTAATATTCTTTTATATAAACAACGGGGACAAGAGATCAAGCTCAATGGTAGAAACTGTGTCTATCATGGATGAAGTTCTGCTTTCAATCCCAAGCACAATCAATCAATCAATCAATCAATCAATCAGTCAATTAATCAGAGTAGTAGATAGCAAGTCATCAATTCTGTGTTTCACTCCCAATTTTCTCACTGTGTTTGTAGAGCAAAGACTTTAACTCCTGTGAGCCTCTTTAGTTATCTATAAAAATAAAAGAATAATTAAACCTGCACTCCCACCACACGGGGCTGTTATAAATGTCATGTATAATATAACACTTAATATCATTTGTGTATCAGTCAGATTTTGTTTTAATACCAAAGAAGACCAAATCTCAGTAACCCGAGAAACAAAGGTTTGTTTGTTTTTTTTTTCAACTAGAACCTAGCTGTAATCACATATAGACCTGACATAGCACTAACATTGCCTCTTCACAAATGCAAAATGAAAGAAAAAAGTTTAACTACTTACTTTTCTGCTCACCACAGTGACCAAAACTACCACCAGGCCCCATTCCAATAGAAAGAGGCTAGAACAATTCTATCATAACAACAATATCACAAATAGGACTGTAAGTAACATTAATGACCATTACAATTGGGGAGAGTAATAACAAAATAAAATAGAACTCATCAAAAATGTACAGGAAACTTCTGGAAATTAAGATAGGCATGCATGAAGGAAAATCATCCTCCCGCTTTGTGATTTAACTCTCAGAAGCAAACTTACTTTACACTCTTTAAATTAACGGTTCTGTGTATGATTCCTTAGAAATGCAGAAAACATTCGCCCAGAAGTCCCAAGATCAAACTAGGCATTTTATTTGTTTGGTTCAGGTCCTGGTTTTTACAAGGAATGCTAAGCTGTTTTCTATAAAGTGTGATTCAAACAAAACCAATTAGCAGCAACTAGATCTCAATGCTCAGCAAGTTTTTCTTTCTGTGTCTTTAGGAGTGAAGCCAGTGACAGTTGGCTGTTGTGCTTACCATTAATGGATAAACCAGTCGTGTCTATGATGAGTCAGTCAGTTCTGAGGCATCCGACCAGGACTTTGAGGAAAGGTGGAGGAAAGGGGTTTTACCTTCCATCAAAGTTGGGCAGCAGAGAGAAGCCCAGACGTGAGGGATGTCCCTATCACTGCATACACAGAACTTGCATAAGTAGAGGGTTACAGCAGGAGTGTGTGTGTGTGTGTGTGTGTGTGTGTGTGTGTGTGTGTACATCAGGAATGTGTGGGTGTGTACAGCAAGAATGTGTTGTGTGTGTGTGTGTGTGTGTGTGTGGCAGGAATGTGTGTATATGTACAGCAGGAATGTGTGTGTGTGTGTGTGTGTGTGTGTACAGCAGGAGTGTGTGGGTGTGTATAGCAGTAATGTGTGCGTGTACAGCAGGAATGTGTGTGTGTGCAGCAGGAATGTGTGTGTGTGTGCAGCAGGAATGTGTGTGTATGTCTGTGTGTATTCTAATTCTATCATGTATTTTATACTCTCTAAATTAATAAATGTTCAGAGAAATATTTACATCATTCTGCTTCCAGATTCTTTGTGCCACTATGTCTCTTTCACTTATTTTTTTGCTCCTGCTTTGTTTGTTTGTGTTTTGGGTTTTTCATTTGTTTGTTTTGAGACAGAGCCCCTCTCACTCTGAAGCCCTGACTAGTCTCAAATCACTGCATCCCTCAGGCTTGACTCAACCAAGCAACAATCTTCCTGCCACAAACTCAGTGATGAAATTACCAATGACCTATCACTTCCAGCTCTAAATTAGTTTTAATTTTGCAACCAATTCTGTCTATAGTAATAAAATTTCCTCTGTACGTGAGGTTCTCCATATTATGTATTACCTTTACTTAACAAACACTCCACCACTGAGTTATCCCCAGGCCTCATTCAACTTCTGGAAGCCATCTCAACCCAAATCTCTGTCACATACATTTAGTGGTGTCCTGATCAACACAGAAGTGGAAGGTATTTTCTACAATTCAACTAATAGCTGAAAGAATGAGATGCTCAAATTATATCCTAAAAATAAGATTTAATTTAGAATCAGAGTATATAACTCGTGAGCACGTCTATTATTTGATTTATATGATTTCCTCTACTATTTGGATCAGTGTGGTAAAAGTAATGTTTAGTTGCATTGAATGCTTTTGTTAAGGTTATGTCAGGTGGCTAAGTGGACAACAGCGCTGACTAACAAATGTCATCAGCAGCAGCCTTATTTGACGTGTATGGGAAAGACTAATTTTCCATAAATAAAAATTATTTTTAAGTTATATGCAATGTTTATACTTTTATTTATCAATTAATTTAGCAATGTTTTCAAAGTTTTTGTTTGTTTATTGATACAGAATCTAGTATATAGCCACACTGGTCTCAAAAGCTTCCTGCCTACTGACCTCAGAGGTTACAGGTAAGTACCACCATATTCAACTCTGCTTTGCTTTCAGCTGCTGAGAAATACTCAGCCAGGTTAAACAGTGTTGCATTAAATCTTAAATTGCTAAAGTTTTCCAAGTGAATTGAAAAATCCCTTCAATCACCTGAAAGCTCTGCTGATGAAACCCTTGGGACAAGACTGAGGCAGCTCCAAGAGGAGGGCATAACCATCAGTGTTTAACTCAGAAAGACAAGGCTGTCCACATACAAAAACACCAGGTGACAACAAATAAATGCCAGGGCAGAAACTCCTGAGATAGACACTAGGTGAACAGAAGACAATGACTGAAGATGAAGTTCTAAGTAAAACCACACAAAATTGACAAAGCTCTAGCCAAACTAACTGAGGGATGAAAGGGGAGTAAGGGAGGGGGGAGAGAGAGAGAGAGAGAGAGAGAGAGAGAGAGAGAGAGAGAGAGAGAGAGAGAGAGAGAGAGAGAGAGAATGAGGTAAGAAGGGAGGGAGGGTGAGAAGGAGGGAGGGTGAGAAGGAGGGAGGGAGGGAGGGAGGGAGGGAGGGAAAAGATACAAAGACAGAAAAAGACAGAGGGAGACAGGCACAGAGGGATGGAGAAACAGAAAGAATACAGAGACAGGGACAGACAGACATAGAGATAGACAGAGAAAGCCATTCACACACACACAGAGTACACAGTTAATACATTTAGAGATGAAATGGGACATACTCCAGTGTACTAATAACAGTGAAATCCAAAGGATCATTAGGGAATATTTTGAAAATTTATATTCCAAAAACCAGAAAAATCTAAAAGAAATAAAGGAATTCCTAGACACAGATTACCTATAAATTAAGAAGCTATGAAATGATTAAAACTATAATAAAAAGTCTTCTACTAAGTAAAAATCTAGTACCTTAAAAGGTCATATATAAATTCTATGAAACCTTTAAGGAAAGCAAACAGTGTTCCTCAAACAGTCCTGAAACAAAAACTTTGATACTCATGCTATGAAGTCATCATTATCCTGATACTAAAACTGGAAATATACAACAAATTAAAAAAAATAAAACCTTATGGACCAATTTTCCTTCTGAACACAGTACAAAAATTGTGAAAAATTGATGTGTATTAGTGTTTATCTTCATATATTTGCTTATACCACCTGTGTGCCTGGTGCATATAAAGGTCAGAAGAGGGTCTCAGATCTCTGGAAACTAGTTACTATTGTGAGCCACCATGTGGACCTTCTGCAAGTGCTGCAAATACTCTTAACCATGGTGCTATCTCTCCAGCCCCACAAGAAAAATTTTACAAGTAAATCCCAAGAACTCATGAAGAAGATCACATACCATGATCAAGTTGGTTGCCTTCTATGGATGCAACAATTGTTCAACATATGATAATTGATAAGTGTAATATATCACATAAACTTAAATACATATATCACATAATCATTTCATTAAATTCAGAAAAGGCCTTTGGCAAAGTTCAACTTTATTTTATATTGAAGACTTGAAATACTATGAATAGAAGGAACATACCTTAGCATAATAAAGACTGAAGACAAACATGTAGCTGATTCTCTGTAAAATATGGAAAAACTAAAAGCATATTCTCAAAAATCAAGAATGAGACAGGAGTACTAGGCAGTTTGAATGAGAATGGCATCCATAGGCAAGTATGTTTGAATGCATGGTCAACAGTTTGTGAAACTATCTGAGGATTGGGGGTGTGGTCTTGCTGGAGGATGTGTGGCTTTGTTGGACAAGGTCTGTTACTGGGAGTGGCTTCTTAGGCTCAAGAAGCCCAGGCCACTCTCTCAGCCTCCTGTCTATGAATCAGAATGTAAAGCCCCAATTACTGCTCTAATGCCATACCTGCCACCTCCTGGCATTATGATCATGAACTCTAACCTTTTATAATTATGAGCTTTAATGAACTCAGGGTCATGGTCATAGCATCTCTACAGGAGTAGAAAATTAAGAGAGGTACCCATTCTTATTCATTATAATCTCAAAGTTATAGCTACAGCAGCAGATAAAAAAATAAATTAAAGTGATACAAGCAGGAAAAAAGAACGTATTCTTATCTGTAGATGACATAACTCTACATTTAAAAGACCCTAATGACTCCACCAGAATACTCTGTCAGACTTGATAACGATTGTCAGCACAATAGCATAATACAGCATCAGTGAACAACAGCCAGTATTCTTTCTCTATCCCAATAGTGGATTTGCTACAAATGAAATCAGGAAAAGAAACTCATTCACAATAGTTTCAAAACCTTAAAATACTGAGGAATATAATGGAGGAGGTGAAAGACCTCTACAGTGAGACCTCTACAGTGAGACCTCTACAGTGAGACCTCTACAGTGAGACCTCTACAGTGAGACCTCTACAGTGAGACGTCTACAGTGAGACCTCTACAGTGAGAACTCTACAGTGAGACGTCTACAGTGAGACCTCTACAGTGAGACCTCTACAGTGAGACCTCTACAGTGAGACCTCTACAGTGAGACCTCTACAGTGAGACCTCTACAGTGAGAACTCTACAGTGAGACGTCTACAGTGAGACCTCTACAGTGAGACCTCTACAGTGAGACCTCTACAGTGAGACCTCTACAGTGAGACCTCTACAGTGAGAACTCTACAGTGAGACCTCTACAGTGAGAACTCTACAGTGAGACCACTACAGTGAGACCTCTACAGTGAGACCTCTACAGTGAGAACTCTACAGTGAGACCTCTACAGTGAGACCTCTACAGTGAGACGTCTACAATGAGACCTCTACAGTAAGACCACTACAGTGAGACCTCTACAGTGAGACCTCTACAGTGAGACCACTACAGTGAGACCTCTACAGTGAGACCTCTACAGTGAGACCACTACAGTGAGACCTCTACAGTGAGACCTCTACAGTGAGACCTCTACAGTGAGACCTCTACAGTAAGACCTCTACAGTGAGACCTCTACAGTGAGACCTCTACAGTGAGACCTCTACAGTGAGACCTCTACAGTGAGACCTCTACAGTGAGACCTCTACAGTGAGACCTCTACAGTGAGAACTCTACAGTGAGACCTCTACAGTGAGAACTCTACAGTGAGACCACTACAGTGAGACCTCTACAGTGAGACCTCTACAGTGAGAACTCTACAGTGAGACCTCTACAGTGAGACCTCTACAGTGAGACGTCTACAATGAGACCTCTACAGTGAGACGTCTACAGTGAGACCTCTACAGTGAGACCTCTACAGTGAGACCTCTACAGTGAGACCACTACAGTGAGACCTCTACAGTGAGACCTCTACAGTGAGACCTCTACAGTGAGACCACTACAGTGAGACCTCTACAGTGAGACCTCTACAGTGAGACATCTATACAGTGAGAGTTCTACAGTGAGAGTTCTACAGTGAACATGCTACAATAAAAACTGTAAATCCCTGGGGAAAATTGAAGATTTTTTGAAATGAAAAGAATTCATTGGCTCATTGGTTGATAGAATTAATATTGTATAAATGGTTGGATATATGAGCAAAAATGAGGTATAGATCCAATGAAATTCACATAAAATATCTTTTTTTCTAAAACAAAATTATTCAAGAAAATGTATTCTCAATTCAACAAGACTAAGCCTTTGGGAAAAAATGTGAGGGGAAAAAAAGACATATTCTTCTTTTTAAGTGTAAACTTCTATGGGTTTATTCTTTTAAAACATTTTTTTTTTTTTTACAAATTCTTTGAGAATCTCATATATTTTGATCATATTCAGTGTCTCCCCCAACTTCTCCCTTATCCACTCTTTTCCTCTACTCAACCAACTTTGTGCTTTCTCTTTTTGGTGACCAATTTACTCAAATTTTCACTGCCCATGTAGTTTAAGGTATATGGTCATCTGATGGAGCACAACCAATTCACCAGGGTTTACAACCTTAAACCAAACAGACAGTCTTTCTCCTGGCTACTGTCAATTTCCAACAGCTCCTCAGCTGGGGGTAGAACTCCATATGCAATCCGTTCCATATTGGATTTTTACCTTCTTGAGCTTGTGTAGGTTGTGTGCATGTTGTTACAACTGCTTTGAGTTCAACATGTGCTACCATACTGTCCTCTTCAAACTATGTTAATCATCTATTGCATAAAGAAACTTCTCTGATGAAAATTGAGAAATACTTTTTAATCCTTTATACCACTACATTCTATCTGTCCTCCTTGAAAGACACCTTCCATAAGGTATCTTGCCAATTTTACTAACATCTATGACATCTAGGAGTGTTTCAAGTAAAATAATATAAATCTGAACATTGAAAGCTAATGACCACAAATGAGAGGAAACATGCTGTATTTGTCTAGATGTGGCTTATGTCACAAAGAATAATTGCTTCCAGCCCTACAAATTTACCTGTGAATTTCATAGCTTCATTTTTCCTCAGCAGATGAATAATATTTCACTGCAAAGATGCACCATATTTTCATTATCCATTCATTAATTAATAGATATCTTGGCTGTTGCCATTTCCTGGCTATTGTTCATAAAGCAACAATGAACAAGGATGACCAAGTATTTGTACAATAGGGTATAGTATTTCTTGGGTGTGTTCTCCAAATGTTACAGTTTGACCAGGGGTAGATCTATTTTTTTCACTCCAAAACATCTCCACAATGATCTCAACAGTGACTGCACCAGTTTGCACTTCTACCGGCTGTGAATAATGGCTTCTCTTTCCGCACACTCACATAGCATGCGTCCTCACTATTTTTTCAGGTCTTAACCATTCTTACTTGGGTATAATAAAATCTCAACATAATTTAATTTACAATTCCATCATGATTAAGTATATTGAACATTTTCTCAGCCATACATATTTCATATTTGAGAACTTTCTGCTTAATTCTATGTCACATTTTCAAATGTATCATTTTGTTTTCCTGTTGTTTAAATGTTTGTGTTCTTTCTGCTTTCTAGATCTAGAGTTACTCTATCAGACGTATGGCTTGTAAAAAAAACTTCCTACTAGGCAAGCTGCATCTTCACTTGTGTCATTTGCTGAACAGAAACTATTCAGAAACTTATTTCTTATGTGAAAAGTTCAAGTATGTTCTTTATGTTCTGCTTTATCAGATTCAGAGTATCAGGTCCTATGTTGAAGTCCTTGATTTCTGTGAATCTGAGTGTAATGAAAGGCAAGATGCAAGAATCTATTTTACTCTTTACACAGAGCTATTTGGTTTGACCAATACCATTTGCTGAAAGTGCTATTTTTTTCTCTATTGTATATAATTGGCCTCTGTCAAAACTAAGATGTTGTATGACTGTGCATATATGTTACACTTCAATCCTATTCCATTTATCAACAAGTCTCTTTTCATTGCAGTACCATGTCAGTACCATTCCCATTTCTATAGCACTGTAGGACAGCATTTTATTGCTGTTGTTCAAAATTGTTTTGCCTGTCTTGGGTTCTTTGTATTTCCCTATGAGATGTAAGATTAGTTCTTCAATTTATGTAAAAAATTACATTGTTGGAGTTTTGGTGGCAATTGCATTGAATCTGTGGATTACTTTTGGTAGAATGGCCATGCTCAAACTACTACTTCTAATACCCCATAAGAAAAGGAGGTCTTTCCATCTTCTAATTCCTTATTACATTTCTTTCTTCAGTATCTTAAAGTTTTCTTTGTACAAGTCTTTCACTTCCATGATATATTCCCACAACTGTTCTGTGGCTATGGAGAGATACCACAACCAAGGCAACTCTTATTTTAAAAAGCATTTAACTGGGAGCTTTCTTGCAGTTTCAGAGGTTTAGTCCATTATCAACATACCAGGGAGCATGCAGGCAAACACCATGTGCAGAAGTAACTGAGCTACAGTCTGATTCACAAGCTGAGAGAGATTGCCCTGCTGAGGTCAGTAATTCTATTTTGGTCAAGCTTCAAGAATGGCATATATACCTTGATCATGCTAGCCATTTTTGACCTTGGAATACTTTTATTCCTGCCCATCATGTTAAAACTTGTCTTTAACAACATTAACATGTTGGCAGAGAAAGTACGTGGCTTAAACCTGAAAATGGACCCCCAGACAAAGTTATTAAATTAACAGACTGGCAAGACAAGGACTGGTGCCAGGTGGTGATGGTGCACGCCTTTAATTCCAGCACTTGGGAGGCAGAGGCAGGCAGATTTCTGATTTTGAGGCCAGCCTGGTCTACAGAGTGAGGTCCAGGACAGCGAGGGCTACACAGAGAAACCCTGTCTCAAGGGAGGCAGATGTTCATGTATCTCCACCAGTTAAAGATAGTTGATATATCTAGGTTGGGTAGTGGGTTACACCTCTGATTGATCAATACCAAATTTATAAAGCCTTTGATTAACATTTAAAAAATGTATAAGTGCAAAAAGGAAAAGGGGGCATGGGATAGGGGTTTTCTTTCTTTTTTTTTCTTTTTTAAAGGATATTTTATTTATTTACATTTCATATGTCATCTCTTTTACCCATTTCCTGCACCCCAGAAACACCCATCCCATCCCTTCTCCTCCTTTTTGCTTTTATACCATTTTAATTACATGGAAGTATGAAAGTCAGTTCTAGGTTGAGGAACTAGCAATACAATAGATGCAAATAGTCAAGGAACAAGCAAGACAATAAACACAAATAGTCAAAGAACAAGCAAGGTAATAAACAATGTCCCTTGATCACTCCTGTGATCACTGTTTCTTTTTTTGTTTTTTTTGTGTTTTTTGTTTTTGTTTATTTTTTATTTTTCTTTTTTTATTGGATATTTTATTTACACTTCAGATGCCATTGCCCTTCCCCATTCCCCCCCCCTTAGAAAACCCCTATCCCATGCCCCCTTTTCCTTTTTGCATTTATACATTTTTTTAAAAATAATGTTAATCATAAGCGTTATAAGTTTGGAATTGTTCAATCAGAGGTGTAACCCACTGACCAACCTAGATATAACAATTATCTTTGACTGGTGGAGATACATGAATATCTGCCTCCCTGTCTCCCCCCTCTTTCTCTCTTTCATCACCTAGCTTCTCCTCTCCTCCTTCTCCTCTTCTTACTCCTTTTCTTCCTCTCAGTACTCCTCCTACCTTAACTCCTCCTACACATCACCGGATAGGGGTTTTCTAAGGGGGGGGGGGATGGGATAAGGGAATGGCATCTGAAGTATAAATAAAATATCCAATAAAAAAAGAAAAATAAAAAATAAACAAAAAAAAGAAACCCTGTCTCGAAAAACCAAAAAAAAAAAAAACAAAAACAAAAACAAAAAACACAAAAAAACAAAAACAAAAGACAAGGACTGGTAAGATTCTGCACACAGAGCCTTACCAACCTAACACAGAAGTGCATTGCTTTTAATAATGCATATTCCATGATGAGTAAGGCATTCTTGTCAGACCAACCTAAGACAGGCTCAGTCTTGTTAATGAAATAAAAAAGGAGGAGAGGCAGAGAGCTTTTGGGGAGGCAGAGAGCTTTTGGGGCTGCTTGTCAAGAATCTTACATGGGCCAAGGACAAAGGAAGTAAGCTTCAGGTAAGAATCTGACATTAGGCTAGAACAAAGAAGTAATTTCAGTCAATAATCTAAATCTTAGGCTAGAACAAACAAGTAATTTCAGGCAGGAATCTAAATATTAGGCTAGAACAAAGAAATAATTTCAGACAGAAATCTAAATTTTAGGCTAGAACAAGGAAGTAGGCTTCAGACATGAAAATGACTTTGGGCTAGGACAGGGAAGTTGGATCAGATATTTTGGTCATCTTGATAAGTTCTTAGAAAGAGTAATCATGGGAGTGTTCACAAATTTTTGTTCATTGTCTGGCTTGTTCCTTGACTATTTGTATCTATTGTATTGCTAGTTCCTCAAACTAGGACTGACCTTAATACTTACATGTAATTAAAATGGTGCAAAAGGGAGGAGGGGGACGGGATAGGGGGTTTCTGGGAAAGAAGATGGGAAAAGGGGATGGCATCTGAAATGTAAATAAATAAAATATCCAAAAAGGAGAGAGAGAGAGAGAGAGAGAGAGAGAGAGAGAGGAGAGGAGAGGAGAGGAGAGGAGAGGAGAGGAGAAGAGAAGAGAAGAGAAGAGAAGAGAAGAGAAGAGAAGAGAAGAGAAGAGAAGAGAAGAGAAGAGAAGAGAAGAGAAGAGAAGAGAAGAGAAGAGAGATTGGCCTGGTACTAGTATGGGCTTTTGCAACCTCACAGCTCTCCTGGAGTGACACACTTCCTTCAAGACCACACCTTCCAAACCTTCTGACACTATCAAAGAGTTTCACTACCTGGTGATTAAGTATTTAAATATACAATCCTTTAGAAACCATCTTATTCAAACCACCATTATTTATTTCAATATATTTTTGAGGCTATTTTCAATTAGGTATTGTTTCCATGACTTCTTTCTTGGTATGATTGCCACTTGTTTAGGCAATAGCCACCAGTTTCTGTGTGTTAATCATACATCGTGCTACTTTACTAAATAAGTTTGTCAGTTGTAAAAATTTCTGGTGCAGTCACTAATATATAACATCCTATTATCTGCCAATAAAGATATTTTAAGTTCTTTCTCTCCTATTTGTATCTCATTTTAGCCCTTCACTTTTCCTATTGATTTAAATGAGAAATCAAATACAGTGTTGCATAAAAGTGAGACTTTGTCCTTTCACTAACATTGGGAAACAATTAGAGGTTTTTTTATTTGCTTGCTTGTTTTTTTTCCATTTAGCATGTTGTTAGTAATGTGTAAAATATATAGATATGTTTCCTGCATCCCTAGAATTCCAAGAATTTTTGTCATGAAAAAATGTTGAATTTTCTCAAAAGCCTGTTCCACATCTACTGTCCTAGATTCTATTTATGTGGTGAATTACATTTGTTGATTTACATATGTTGAACCATTCCTGCATCTGAAGTGATCATGATAATTTTTTATGTACTTTTTAAAAATGAGTTAAATTCATCTTTATTTATATATTTATAAATTCAAAATAATAACATTGTATAAGTGGTAATAGTTGTGTTAATATGCATTCAATTTGTATGAGAGAATGAGATATTATGACTTCGAGTTTAATGTTTTTATGGGATACCTGAGTGTGAGAATGAGTGGCTCTCTGATTCTTATTCCTTTTCTTGGTCTCTTTTTCTAATGTTTGCTTGTCTTGTCCAACTCCAATATGTTAATTTTTGTTTTCTTATTATATTTTTTTTTGTTTCATTATTATCCCTTAGAAGATTTTCCTTTTCTAATGAGAGACAGAAACTGAATAGATCTGGATGAAAAGGGAGGTGGGGTAGAACTGGAAGAAGTAGAGGAAGGGGAAACCATAATTATGGGGTGTGTGTGTGTATGTATGTATGTATGTATGTATGTATGTATGTATGTATGTAAAAAGAATCCATTTTCTTTCTTTTTTTAAATTTTATTTACATTTTTAAATTTTATTTACGTTTAGTTACATTTTAAATTTATTTACATTTTTAAATTTTATTTACATTTCAGATTCTTTCCCCATTTCCCCTCCCTAGAAAACCCCTATCCCATGCCCCCTTTTCCTTTTTGCTTTTATACATTTTTTTTAAAAATGTTAATCAAAGGCTTTAAAAGTTTGGTAATGCTCAATCAGAAGTGTAACCCAATACCCAACCTAGATATATAAACTATCTTTGACTGGTCGAGACACGTGAATATCTGCCTCCATGCCCCCCCCCCCTTCTCTCTCTTTCTCTCTCTCATCACCTAGCTTCACCCTTCCTGTTAAAAATAAAACTTTTCTCTCAAAATGAAATTAAAGCATAATTATTCTTAGTTGTACCTGTGAGGTACAAGATAGTCCAAATACCCAGTCCATCATTTTGTTGACTAACCAGAACCTCTGTCATCTCTCCTAACTAAAACACTTAGTTTTGAACCTGGCTTTTTTTTCTTGGCTTTAGAATGAATGTCAGCTGAAAACCATCTACTCAGATCTTTTCTCTCAAAGTAAATAGCCAGGATTGGCTATGAGACTATAGGTCTTCAACCTTGTCAGAAACCAGAATGACTGAGTTAACTGAAATTATGGGAAGCACTAAGCATAGCTTCTAAAACTTAGCCAATTTGTAAAGACTGCTGAACACCTGGAAAGCTTCTATACTACCGAACGTTGGAGCATCAAATCTTCAGCCTTCTGGCTCAGAATCATCTGACAGACATTAGTGATGCAGAATTATTAAGGGCTGATTACTCTGTCTAGGCAGATATAATCAGTCGACTATTCTGCAATTGTGTCCTTTTCTGGACAGTAATTTGTCTGTAGATGGAAAGAGGCAATTCTTGCCTAGTGGCTGTCACCGCACAACTGGAGTAACTCCAAGGATGCTCAATTTCTTCTTAGAATCCACGACAGGAAGCTGTCAGGAGCAGACAGGTCTCTAATCAAAATGGATATTAATATAGAAATGTTTATAACGTCAATTCTATGGACTTCTGACGTTTTGAAAACCAACTATCCATGTAAGATAACCTGGAGAGTTGTCTGTTAACTCTTCTCAGCTATTTCTAAATAAAATATAGAAAATACCCTAACAATAAACTCAGAGCCATGAATTTGCTATAGGCCCTTAACTCACAGGCTAACCATCTCAAATCAGTTAGAAAAGTTAAAGAAGGACTGGTTCTAAGCCTTGTATTTCTAAATGTGTTATATAGGCACAATGCTTATGAGAGTAACAATATTAATCTCACTTTTATATTAATAAGAAACTTGTACCAATGAAAACCTTAAATTTGAAATCAAAGTAAATTTTGTACCATTTAAGAAATTATAACTTCATCTTAATAACAATTATACAGATTTCTACCAATAGGCTGTGGCTATGATATAAATCCTAGCTAATCCTCCCTGTTCCAACAAAACCACTACATTTCCTTAGAAAGACAGCCCAGTATTAACCACCTCAGTCCCCATGCCCAGGGAATAGGGGCGCCGACACTTCATTAACTTCTTCAAGCTGATTATGGGCATTGAGATATTAGAAGAGGGGCAGGGGGAAGAGTAAATTGATAAGCCTCTGACACTGTGTCTTCACTGCAACTAGCTGGAATTCCAGGACATCAGAGGTTGGAGCAGGTCTGCTCAGCTTGCTTGATGAGAAGATATGCCAAGGCTGTGTGTTCTGCAATATACAATTCTCAAAAGAAATTTTAGTATCAAGATAATTTTTTTCTTTGGAATTCTGGAATCTAGTCTTCTAGCAGCCTGCCTCTGTCATGTCTAATCCATATAATTTTGGGAGTTTCTATGAGGGTGTGCTCCCACAATCCTCCCATTCCCGCCTCCCTGCTCCCAAATTCCCCAACACTAGGGAATCTAAACTTTCAGGCACCATGGCCCTCCACTTCCACTGATGCCTAACCCCTTACCTCAACCACCCTCCTCCAATTACTATGAGGGTGTGCTCCCACCATCCTCCCATTTCTGCCTCCCTGCTCTGGAAATTCCCAAACCTAGGGAATCCAAATTTTCAAGCACCAACACCATCTACTTCCAATGATGCCCAGCAAGACTCAACTACCTATACAGGTTGAGCCATGAGTCCTCCCTTTGTGTTCTCGGGCTGGAGATTTTACCCAGCTTGTTTCTTAGGACCTGTTTCTTGAAAAATCGTTTTCCAGCCTTTTACTCTAAGATTAAGTCTGTCTTTGTCACTGAGGTGCATTTGCTGTATGCAGCAAAATGCTGGGTCCTGTTTATGTATCTAGTCAATTAGCCTATGTCTTTTAATTGGGGAATTGAGTCCATTGATGTTAAGAGATATTAAGGAACAGTGATTGTTGCTTCCTGTTATTTTTGTTATTAGAGGTGGAATTATCTTTGTGTGGCTATCTTCTTTTGGATTTGTTGGAAGAGGATTACTTTCTTGCTCTTTCTACGGTATAATTTTTCTCCATGTATTGAAGATTTTCCACTATTATCCCCTGTAATGCTGCATTTGTGGAAAGATATTGTGTAAATTTTGTTTTGTCGTGGAATATCTTGATTTCTCCATCTATGGTAGATGAGAGATTTGCTGGGTATAGTAGCCTAGGCTGGCATTTGTGTTCTCTTAGGGTCTGTATGACATCTTTCCAGCATCTTTTACCTTTTATAGTATCTGGTGAAAAGTCTGGTGTAATTCTGACAGGTCTGCCTTTATATGTTACTTGGCCTTTTTCCCTTGCTGCATTTAATATTCTTTCTTTGTTTTGTGCACTTAGTGTTTTGATTATTATGTGACAGGCGGTATTTCTTTTCTGGTGTAGTCTATTTGGCATTCTATAGGCTTCTTGTATGTTTATGGGCATCTTGTTCTTTAGATTAGGGAATTGTTCTATAATTTTGTTGAAAATATTTATTGGCTCTTTAAGTTGGGAATCTTCACTCTCATCTATACCTATTATTCTTAGGTTTGGTCTCCTCATTGTATCCTGGATTTCCTGGATGTTTTGTGTTAAGAACTTTTTGCATTTTGTGTTTTCTTTGAGAATTGTGTCAATATTTTCTATGGTATTTTCTGCTCCTGAGATTCTTTCTTCTATCTCTTGTATTCTGTTGGTGAGTCTTGCATCTATGACTCCTGATTTCTTTCCTAGGTTTTCTATCTCCAGGGTAGGTATCTTTACTCTTTGTGATTTCTTTACTGTTTCTACTTCCATTTTTATGTCCTGGATGGTTTTGTTTATTTCCTTCATTTGTTTAACCAACAAAGTGTGTTCTCTTATAATTCTTTAAGGGATTTTTGTGCTTCCAATTTAAGGGCTGCTTCCTGTTTACCTGTGTTCTTCTCTAATTCTTTGAGAGTTTTATTTATGACCTTCTTAAAGTCCTCTATCATCATCATGAGAAGGGATTTTAAATCTGAATCTTGCCTTCCTAGTGATATGGGGAATTCAGGACTTTTTTGTGAGAGAACTAGGTTCTAATGATGACAAGTACCCTGAATTGCTGATGCTTATGTTCTTGCACTTGCCTTTCCCCATCTGTATCTCCTTAGTGCTACCTGCCCTGTCTCTGACTGGAGGCTGCCTTTCCTATTATTTTGGTTGTATCAGAACTGTGTGGGGGTGGGTGTTACTACTGGGGTTAGAGCTGGGACACAAGATCTGCTTAGTGCTCAGGTTCAGAGAGGAAGGAATCAGTGCTCCCGGCCAGGAGTGTCTTCCTGGGTCCTTAGTGGGTCCCAGTTACCTCCCTGTTTGTGGCTGGTGTTGCTTTCTCCTTATGTAAGATACTGCCTGGGTTAGAGGAAGCCAGCTTCCTCTGGGTTCTGTGATATTGGGGACAGAGCTGCTGTCAGGGATCTGCTCAGTACTCAGGCCCTGGCCCAACATTAAGAATTCTTTAACTTACTTCTTTGTTTCTTTCTTGACACAGTTTTCACTCATAATGTGTTATCTAGTCTGCACACATTTGTTTTCTTTTTGTAGTTCTATTGATGTTGATATTCAGGTTTATTCTATTTTGCTCAAACAGAATTCAGAATATTGTGTCTAATTTCTTCTTTCTGCTGAGACTTACTTTGTGTGTATCTTGTGTCCTACTATGTGTTGATTTTGAAGAAATCACAGGATGCTGAGAAGAAAATGTATTTTTTATTATTTGGGTAAAACGTTTTATACATATCTGTTTAGTTTCATGAAACTTAGTTATTAGTTATCTTTTATGTCGGAAATTTTTCTCCTTACTTCTTTTTTTCTAGAAGAGTTATTTATTGATAAGAGTGTGATATAGTAGTCAGCCACTATCATGATACTTTGATTAATATGTGCCTTCAGATTGATTAGTATTACTTCTAGGAAATTGGGTGTCCATGTGTTTGGTGTATATATGTTTACATTGAGATATCTTGTTGATAGATTTTCTTCCTTTAGCAAATATGAAGTATCCTTCCTCATTTCTTCTTACTGGTTTTGGTTTGAAGGCTATATGTCAGACAACAGAATCACTACAACTCATTTGTTTGTTTGTTCCATTTACTTGGGATATCTTTTTCCATTGTTTTGCCATAAGGTGCTGTCTACCATTACTGGTGAGATACATCTCCTGGAGGGAGGCAACAAGAAGACTGATACTGTTTCTAATCCAATATGTTACTCTATGTCATTTTATTGGGGCACTTGAGATCATGAAAATCATGAATGAGCAATAGATATTATTTTTTCCATTTGTTACTTTGTGATATTGTTTTGACTATAGAAACAATCCTCAAATCCACACAAACTAATGACTCCAAGTAGCCTAACAGAAATCAATTCTGGAGGACCTCAAATTATCTACAGACCATAGTAACTAAATTATTTTGCCAGTCTACTTTCAAAGACTGGATCTGGACTTTGTCAGGAACATAATTAGAAGCTAGCTGTAGCTCACTATGATGTTAGGATAGGAAGAGACAGGATCTGAATATCAATCAAGGGTTAGCACATGTTTAAGGCTCTTTTAATTGTCAGCCTAAAATTGGTTTTGTCTCTCCTACAGTATTTATTGTAAGTTGCATTGACTGTATAATTTCCAATTATGTTAGTGTGTTGAAACCTGGCATGTCTGTTACCAGGGTTTATTAACCAACTTTCGTCTCACTGCTCAGAATATTAGAAAACCTTGATTCTCTGAAAAAAGCTTGAAAGTGCTGGAAGAAGTGAGTTAGGCTTTAAGCAGAAGCAAGAGAGTAGCAGGCTTGATTATTGCAGGTATAACAGCTTTAATTCCATTAATTGCTAGCACCACTGCTTCTGCAATAGCACTGACACAAGGAGTTAAGACAACTATTTTTGTTAACCATCTAGCAAAAAAATGTTACTAATGTACTGAGTATACAAAGGGATTTATATAGGTATCTGGAACAATGGATGATGCTATTCAAATTATCTGAATATTATAACCTATTCAAATTATCTGAAGGAGATTCAGTGTTCAAGAGTTAGGAGCCATCCCAAGTGTCATTACAAATATTATTGGAGTAGTGTTACTTTTGAAATTCACAATGATTGTCATTACAATTAGAAAAAAGTTTAAAGACACCTGTAGGATATTTGGCATACCCCTAACATCTCTCTGGGTGTGTTATCTTTGCATAATGAGATTATGAATTTAAAGAATGCTGCTCTGTTGACCTTTGATGCTGTAGATAATCCTAATAAAATTACCCATGGCCTGAGCTCAGTATTTTCATTTTGGACAAACCTCAGGAATGGCATATATAGCTTGATCAACTAGCCCTTTTTGTCCTGGAAATACTTTTATTCCTGTCCATCGTGTTAAAGCTTATCTTTAACAACATCAACATGTTGGCAGCCAAAGTACATGGCTTAAACCTGAAAATGGACCCCCAGACAAAGTTATTAAATTAACAGGCTGGCAAGCCAAGGAAGGGTAAGATTCTGCACAGAGCTTTACCAATCTAAGACAGAAGTGAATTGCCTTTGATAATGCATATTCCATGATAGGTAAAGAAGGCATTCTTGTCAGAATGACGTAAGACAGGCTCAGTCTTGTTAACAAAATGAAAAAGGGGGAGAGATGGAGAGCTTTTGGGGCTGTTTGTCAAGAAGCTGACGAGGGCCTAGGACAAGGAAAGGGGCTGCTTGACAGGAATATGACATTGGCAAGGACAAGGAAGTAGGCTTCGAGTAGGAATCTGACATTAGACTAGAGCGAAGAAGTAATTTCAGGTGGGAATCTAAATTGTAGGCTACAACAAAGAAGTAATCTCAGGCAGAAATCTAAATATTAGGCCAGAACAAAGAAATAATTCCAGACAGGATTCTAAATTTTAGACTAGAACAAGGAAGTAGGCTTCAGTCAGGAAAATGACCTTGGGCTAGGATAGGGACATAGGCTCAGATACTTTGGTCGTCTTGATAAGCCTTTAGAAAAAGCGATCACGGGAGTGTTCGAGTAACTGGGTTTAATGCATTGCTTTTCCTTTGACTATTTGTATTTATTGTCTTGCTTGTTCCTCAGCTGTTTGCATTTATTGTATTGCTAGACCCTCAACCTAGAACTAACCTTATTACATGCATGTAATCAAAATGGTATAAAAGCATAAAGGAAGAGGGGGTATAGGATACAGGGTTCTAGGGAGGGGAAATGGGGAAAGGGGATGACATCTATACTGTAAATAAATAAAATATCCAATAAAAAAAAGTATAAAAAATTGTTTTGCACTGGTAGGAAAACACACAAAGGACTGAGAATCATTGTTTCACACCTAAGTGATTTTTCAACAAAAATATTTTGGATGCTGGAAATATGGCTTATTTTATAAAGCAATTCTCTTACAAACATAAAGACATAAATCCCAAACACCCATGTAAAAAGCCAGGGAAAGTGGCATGTGAATGTAATTCCAGAGCTGGTAAAATGGAGATTGGGGGACTGCTAAGGATTTCTGGCCATCCAGTGCAGCCAATTAGGGACCTCCAAGTTTAATGAGAAACTATGCCTCAAAAAACTAAGGGGAAGGAAGTGATTAATGAAGATCCTCCACACCAACACCTAGCCTTGTGTGGGCATTCACTGATGCATATTTACCCTCACATAAAGCAGGAAACAAAAGATACATTGTAGAAAAGACAACCACTTCAACAATTGGCATTGAGAATGCTAGATACCCACATGCAAAATAAATTATAACCATGTTTTTCATGATGCACAAACATCACTTCAAAAATGGATAAACATCCAGATCTTTCATGCAGAAAAGTTCATCATATTAGCAAACACATTTTAGGCAATATGTAATCAATTTCACAAAACACTGTGAAAATTGATCTTGAAGCTAAGGATCTTAAAACATGAGCAGAGCTTGTGATCAAGGCATCTAATACAGTATTTGAGGGAGTAAAACAGCGACCTTTGGATCTACCATCACTTCAGCTGGGTGATTAATTTCATTTTTTTTTTTTTTTGCTTTACACACCCTGCCATAAACTTTTGTATTTACACTTTCTTGTAACTGACTTCATGACATTTGCTCTTGCTTAATAATAATCAGTTAACAGCAAGAGCAGGTGTTCTCAAGGTGCAGCCTTTCCATGGCATAAAACTAAACAGTTTTTAAAAATCATTGTAAAAAATGTAAAGATAAAACTGCCCTACTCTAGTGTCTGAATGAAATAGAGTGTAACTGTACAAAGAAAAAGCCGAGAGGAGAGAAGGTCAAGGGCAAATTTTGACCTGACATTCTGCTCTAGACCAGTGTCTCTCAACCTTTGGGGGTCGCATATCAGATACCCTGCATATCAGATATTTATAGTATAATTCATAACAGTAGCAAACTTACAATTATGAAGTCTAAATAAAGTAATGTTGTGACTGGGAGCATGGCAACATGAGGAACTGTATCAAAGGGTCTCAGTATTAGGAAAGGTAAGAACCACTGCTCTGGATTTGTCACCCTGCCTCCCAAGGCTTGTATTTGATCTGACCCATGAACTGATGGTTTATGTGCACTGTTTACATGCCTTTTGTTCTATCTCTCTGTGACATGGTTACATACAGAATTTATGAGTAACCATTTGAACTGCTAGAGTAGTTTGTCCATTTTTCCTGCTCAGAGAAGGGGGAAATAGAACCTGTAGCGACCACCTCCAGTTGATAGGCACAACCTCCAGTCAATGGATGGGTCACCCACTCATCTCAAAATTTTTAACCAAGAAATATTCCTGTTCAAAGGAAGAACAAGGACAAAAGAATGGAACAAAGAACGAAGAGAGAGCCAACTGGGGACTGCTCCACCTAGGAATACATCATGTCTACAAACACCAATCACAGCACTCTTACTGTAGTCAAGAGGTACTTGCTGACAGGAACCTGGTGTGGCAGTTTTTTGGGAGGTCCAGACAGCAACTGGACAGTGCAGATTTGGATGCTTAGAGCCAACAATCAGACTGAGCTCTAGGAACCTGGTAGGGGACCTGGCAGAAGAACTGGAGGAGCAGAGGGGGATTGCAACTCCATTGGAAGAGCAACGTAGGTTGGCCTGACCACCCAGTTCTCCCAGAGACTAGACCACCAACAAAGAGTGTACCTGGAGGGATCCAGATACATATGTAGCAGAGGATGGTCTTGTCTGACAGTAATGGGAGAAGAAACCCTTGGTTCTGAGGAGGTTTGATGCCCCAGAGTAGGGAGATTCTGGTGGGGTGGGGAGAGTACAGGTGGATGGGGGTGCACCCTCATACAGGAAAAGGGGAGGAGGAGGGCAGATGTGGGATAGGGGGTTGGTGGAAAGGTAACTGGGAAGTGAGATATCATTTGATATGTAAATGAATGTAATGATGAATAAAAGAAAAAGAAAAAACTCAAATGACAGCACATGTTGATGAGGATGAGGAGAAACAGGAAAACTCTTTCATTGTTGGTGAAATTGTGAACTTGTGCAACCACTCTGGAAATCAATCTGGTGGTTTCTCAGAAAATTGGGAATTCTCCCCGCAAGAGTTGGAGTATACTATTCCTGAGCATATAACCAAAAGTCATTCCACTATACCACATGGACACATGCACCTGTATATTTATAGCAGCTTTATTCATAATAGCCAGAAATTGGAAACAACCCAGATGGCCCTCAGCTGAAGAATAGATACAGAAAATGTAGTTCATTTACACAATGGGATACTACTATGCTATTAAAAACAAGGATATCATGTGTTTTGCAGGCAAATGGATGGAACTAGAAAATATTATCCTGAGTAAGACAGAAGCCTAGCATAACTGTCCTCTGAATAGCTGACTGAAACAGACACAGAGACCCACAGCCAAACCTTGGAGAGAGCCTGGGGAGTCTTATGGAAGAATTGGGGGAAAGATTGAAGGCCATGAGGGTGTAGGAACCCCCACAGGAAGACAAACAATGTCAATTATCCTGGATCTCTGGGAGCTCTCAGAAACTGAGCCACCAACCAAAGAGCACACACAGGCTAGATGGAGGCATTCCCAGCATCATCCTCCAAATACCACCCCCTACCCCTTACATATGTAACAGAGGGCTGCAGTGGGAGGGGATACACCTAATCCTGCAGAGACTTCATGCACCATGGTGGGAGAATATGGAGGGGGGAAATGGGAGAGTGGGATCCCACCATCTTAAAGACAAAGAGGAGGGGAAAGAAGGAGAGACTCTGTGAGGGGGGACTGGGAAGGAGGCAGTATTTGGGGTGTGAATAAATAAGTAAATTAAAAAAAAGTTTGTCCAGTTTTCCAAAGTCACAGGTTACTGCTTCACTTCTCCACAGTTGTACTCTTGTCTGTAGATTGAGTCTTCACTTACAAGAGTGTTCTTTTGCCTCCCCTGCTCAGTTTACAAATAGGCTATCTATTCATTATATAACCTCCAAGCACTGCAGTTCAAATTCCCTTCAAAGTGGTAGGTTTATGTTTCCATTCTGTATTTTTATAGCCCAGCTTCATCACATTGACTTTTATAAGGTGATTTGTGTGTCTCTTTAAAAGCCGTCTCCATGCCACTTAGTCTTTTCTCTAAATGAATCATGCTCAAGGGTAATCTTTAAACCACAAAGATATTAATCATTATTAAAAATTAATGTGGTAACAGAGGAAGCACATAGTCTAATATTAGATTACTCACTTGCATCGGTTTAATAAGCATTTGGCGTTTTAAGAAAGTGACATTGAAGACCCTCTTGATCTACAGGATAAACTTAAATTAATTGGGTTCTCAGAGCAACGATGGGGTTTAGGGTGAATAAGGTGAATAAGGTAAACACAGTATGAGAACGGGAAGAGGAAAGTTGCCTACATCAGGGTAACTATGGCTGACTAGAGAAGTACAGAGCTAGCAGAAACAATTATACTAAAGAAGATACATCTTACTAGACATGAAAGTGAAGCTGGGTAGGAGATGTGGATGTGAAATTCATATCTGTAAATCCCAACATAAAAGCTCAAAGACCTTAATTTTTTTAAAAAGTGAACATTTTATGATAAAGTACTATATTGAACCTTAGTTGTAATTTTTTTATTAATTAATTGCACATAATTACATGTAGATCCGTGAATCTGCTGAGATGCTTTTTTTTTTTTTAATGCAAGAAGCAGACAATAACCTGCAGAGTGGATTATCCAGAAGGAATAGCATATATCTCATCAAGATCTTTCATAAGAGAGGGTGTTGTCTCACCTAACTGTCAAGATCTTGCATCAGTAAGGTATGGATCAATCCAAGTTCAGTGTTTTCAGGCCTCTTTACTTCAACCCTGCCCACCTCTACAGGTGGCTTTTGATCTCAGACTGTCTCCCTCAAAGTTAGCTTTCACAGTGTTCTGTTTCCTGACTCAAACTTTGTGGGAGAAAGCATGAACTTCTCTAGTAAACAGAAGTTCTCGTCTCCACTTGGATGAGACTAAATCAGGACATGCGTCTAAGCTTAAATCAATCTGCTCCAAGAAATGGTGTTTCCTTGACTGAATTAAATAGAGACTGATGTTGCTATGGGAAGAAGTCAGCAGAAAGGAGGTTATGCTAGGATTTACTGTGTAAACTCATGCTGGATTTTAATAGCAAATCCATCCACAGTCAAAACATTAACTGAAAGAAGTTCTGAGCAAGCTCTGGGGGCAGTTACACCTCCTGAAGATGAAGAGTACCAGGAGGGTTAGGTCATGGAATAGCAGAAGATGAGGGGGTTGGACCAGAGCATGTACTCCACTGTGACGCATGACTCATCAGCAGTGAAGCTGTTTCATAAACATGATCTACCACGTTCTTGTTTGTGCTGCATCTTTGCAAGGCTGTGTGCGTTGTATGTACCTGCAGAGAAATTCAACCTTCCAGTCCATCCGTTCCTTCTGGTAAATTTTGTTGATTCCTGAACACTGCATTAAAAACAACAACAACAACAATGACAACAAGCCATCACAATCAACCCCTCTCAGAAAGATGTTCCTTGGGTTCTACATATGACTGGGTCACACTGTCTTTGCTTCCACTACCAAGTAAGCACTCTACTTTTTCACCAATGCTCAAGCTAACGAAAACTAAGTATTGTATTACCTATGCCTCTTTTGTCTTTTTTTTTTTTTTTTTTTTTTTTTTTTTTTGAGACATGGTCTCACTCTGTAGCTCAAGTTAGTCTAAAATTTTCTAGTATTTGATTATCTGCATGTGTCCATAACCAGCTGACCTCTTGTTATTTCTAAAGAATTCTACCTCAGCACTCAGAAATAAGAGGATCATCAAGAACTATATTGTAAGACCCTGTCTCAAATAAGACAAAACAGAGTTTTACCCTTATATCTTCAATCTGAGAGACTAATTATACTCAACTTAAATGTAGCTGAGGAATTAAAATTATTTTGCTATTAAAATGTTCAATTGCCAATAATAAATACTAAGCATGATGACTTGTAACAACAAATTTAATTAAAAAAAATAAATTCAAACCATGGCCTTATGATTTGACTGGACATGAGAAACACTTGGCTACTTTAAACTTTGGGTTACATATGGAGAATAGCAGCCCATTGAAGACAATCCACCACAGCACAGTGACACCCAAAGTTTAATTAATTTAATATTAGATAGGCAGGCTTGAAAATATTTGAGCTATAGCAAATCATTAGACATTGAGACTACCTAATAGACTAGCAAGCTATTGTCAACAGATCCCTCATTTTTCAAAATGTTGTAAACTTAGTAGCACTCTACCGACTATATAGAAGCAGTTTTACACCCACACATAAACTAAATACAGAGACAAAAATATGTTTTTTAAACATTTTTATTGATTCTTCGTGAATTTCACACCACGTACCCCAATCCTACTCAGCTCCCTGTTCTGTCCTATCTACCCTGCACCTTTTCTCCCTCTACGTCAAAAGAAAATTTTAAAAAATTAAAATTAAAAAAATAATTAAACAACAAATAAAAAGTATGTGGTGAAGCTGTTGTGTGTCAGTGTGTCCCACAGTATGCCCGTTTGTCCACACTTCTTCACTTGCAAATGGTCATTGCAGTGAGTTATTGGTCTGGCTTCTGCTGCATCATCAATACTGGGTCCTCACTAGGAGTCCTCTTGGACATCCTGTTGTTGTTCTGTGTCATGGAGATCAAAATTATGTTTTTAACTATCATATTCTCTAATGCATTTAACTGGTAACGTAAGTCTCAGGGAAATTAGAAAGCATTTAATAATAATGTTCAGTTTGTTCTTATAATGTCACTGAATGACCAGTCTCCCTGTAAAGAATGTCTCTGTAGCCACTTGAAATAGAGAATTGAAACAAAACTAAGGCTTCCTCCCTCCATGACCTGTTTAGCAATTTATACATGAACATTTTCCTAGCTATCTTTTCTTGAAAAAGCAAAACAGTCAAACCAAATTACAGTAATAAGTAACTGAAAATATCCAATATTAAGCTAATCTCTCTATATTTTTTCTAATTCCAGCATAAAAGAGTGGAAAATGTTGACCACCTGTAGGTCACCATGGGATGTCATTTGCTTTGAAAGAACTGTTGATCAATCTCAAGCAAATCTGATGTTTAGAAAAACTTGTAAGAAAATTTTGATATGGAATATTTAATATGAAACATTATCTAAATTATTACAAAAAATGGTTACACTAGTTGCTCTTCAACCATGTTAAAGCAAAAGTTTGGCAACCAACTGGCAACATTACTTACTAATGTCAACTGTATCTCTTAACAGCCACTTATCCTGAGTAGAAGAAAAGCAATATAGGACATAAATTTCCAGAACACAGACCTCTGGAAATAAACAAACCTGATTGGCTTTCTTCCATCAACTATTGCCATGGCCTTAAGAAATATATTATTTCTAATTTTAATTTTTCTACCAATGAGTGGGGAAAATTAACAGTACCTGCTGCCTAAAGCAGTTGTAAGGATTAAAGGAAAGATAATATATGTCAAGTACATGCCAGATTCTCAGCTCAAGACTACTAAGCTCTAATACACTTAGCATAAAATAAGATGCAGATAACAAGAAGGAGTGGCTAGGAACTGTTGAGACTGACCAGAAATGCTCAGCTAGAGGAGAAATAGTAGACTCCCAAGCATCCTTTGGGTTCTGAGAACAGAGGAGCTCTGCCCTTGCTTCTGACGTCGGTTAGAAAATGAAGAGAGTGTTCAAAGCACACACAGACCAGTGTGATTTAGAACAGGTAATGCAGAGACAAGCAATGGTGCTGGCAGTCAACTCAGATGGACTGATGAACAAGCAAGATGAAGTATATAACAGGTGAGTAGTGGTTCTATGCAAAGTTCGATAAGAACAAACTTTTGCTTTTTTCCTTTTTTAATGTCTTATTTTCCTCCTTTATGAGACAAACAGGTCCCCAGTTCGTGTTAGCCTTAGACCCATGACTTGCATTGATCAATGCAACAGCCTGAAGGGGAAGACAGTGAGGTGGCTCATCAGGTACACCATGTACTGAACAGCCATGGACCTGAGCGCCATATCAAGAACCCATGCAAAGCTGGAAGAGAACTGACAACTGAAAGATGTTCTTTGACCTCCACTTACACACCTTGGCAATTGTGTGCATCGACACACACATACCAGATGAACACAAAATAATAACAACAACGATGATGATGATGATGATGATGATAAATAAAACTTAAAAGAACATAAGAGGCATCATATGCTTAGTAGTAGAGTTACTCTCTGATACCTTAGGGTACACTCCAGTGCTGGACAACCTTCCTACTATTGTCTCTACAAACTTTTAGTCCATAACTCCTCCTCTTCCTCTGCCTCTGCCTCCTTCTTTTTCACAGCACCAACAGTAATTTTATTTTCTAATTGGCAAGCACTTGTTCCTAGGAGATATTTTTTAAACTTATTTCGCTGTTAAGAAGTTCTTTAGCCTCCCAACCTACTCCCATTCCCCAGGATGCCCATAGCCCCATTGTCCTTCCCTGAAAAGCCCCATTCTATGGCTCCCTACCCTATGGCTGATGTTCAACCCAGTTGCTCAAGGACCTTCTGACTGCAGAGCTATGCCATCAACTTCTATCGTACACCTCCATCTCAGTAGCCATGAGTGACATGAATTTTTAGACTTAGACTGCTTTATTGAAGTGGCAGGAGTATATTATTCCCCTCCCCCTTTCCCAGCCCTTCTCTCACCCATGCAATTCCCATTGGATGGAGGCAGTAGTTTGAAACACTTTTACCTCCCAAAGATTTCATCCTTCTTAACATGTCTGTCTCATCCAACACATTCTGGTTTCTTAGAGGAAGCATTGATGGGAATGATAAACCATCCACTGTGCTTATCTGTCGCTGTTAAATTATAGAGTTGTGCCTTAATGTGTGCACTGTGAGGTGCTTATAGTAGAATGCCTCTCAGTTACCAAGTCCCATTTTGGTTTTGAGTGAGAGGGTGGCCTGAGCCCAGTTGATATACAGCATAGACTGCAAAGAGAACATTTTAACTATCTTCTCCCATGAGCAGGTCTACACTTTGATCTAACTCCTGACCCCAATCTTAAATTCAATGTAGAAATATTTTCTCTGAACAGCGAGTCTTAATTAACAGCTTTTGCCACTTTTCCCCCCACCAATATCATATGTGGAGAGGGAGGGAAAATTTTATCATTAAACTAAGAAGTTTCAGAGCCTCTTAAAACTTGAGCACTTGGAGGTACAGGAGGTGGAGAGATTTTTTTCAGTGTAAGCATAAATTCACAAAACATTTCTCTGAACATTTTAGGAAGAAAATGTCTGAAGAGAATAGGCTGATGAACTCATTGTAAACCGAGAGCATCCTAAGTTACAAGTGCATTTATTCTATCTAGTCTTGCAAACATCATAGCAGTTTAGCTGTCGGCTATAAGTCAATTGTCTATCCTATGCTGGGGTGATGGCTGGCAGCTGGGACACACTGTTTAATACTGGGGTAGCCATAGCACCATTAGACAGAATAGGAAAACACTGTTCCAGGGTGAGATATAAAAAAAAGCCACTATTCAAAACCCAAAGAAAATATTCTATAGAACAAATTATAGAACTCTATTATTGCACCAAAACATTATAAATTGAATAATTGTAATTTTAGAAACATCTACTTCACTGTTTTATCTAAGTCCACATTTTTTAAGTGGCCACCTCCAACTCTACCAGCTATGTACAATAAAACCTCCCCCAAATTGAATATATCCCTGGTGGGGAGTTGACTCTTGTGAATATGGCAGGCGGCCCATTCGGTGTCAACAAATAAAAAGTTATCAAAGATTTATCAGAGTTCTCATCCCTTCATTATTAAGTCAAATCAGAGGGCCGAATTACCACTAGTATGTAATGGCTTGTTTATGCTGGTACAGTTCAGGAACTTTTTAAAAAATGTGCTTTCAGCATCTTCATTTAGAAAAAAGAAAGTCTAAATATTACCAGCTTTTTTCACAACTGGTATAATATATCTATAGAAGGAAGCCCCTACCCTGTTCTTACTTGAAGAATGTGGTACCACATGGCAATTTGACAACTCCAGACTGGAAAATAGTAGAAGAACATTTCCAAGATAAGAAGTTTGTCAGTCTAGATACAGCATAGTCACATTTTTATGGTCTCACCATCAAGTATAGATTCTAAACCTCTCAGTGGAGAAGTTAAAGCAGTCTAGTCTGTGATCACGACCTGTCTTAGCATTTCAAACTTGCCTTTTTTTTTTTAATTAGTAAAAATGTAGTAAAAAGAGGCTTGTGTTCCTAAGGATTTACAACTGGTCTTCTGAAAATGTTTCCTGGTAGGTACTGCATGTTCCTTTAAGATAATTGCTCGTTGTAAAAGAAGGCACACACGCCAGGCTGTGCGTTAGGCAGCTTTTACTATGCTCACTGGGTGTGCCAGATCTCTGAGGCACAGAGCCAACAGTGAAGCTGCCATCATTCAGCGGCATGTGCAGACTGTGGTGTGTCAGTGTTTAAGCTTCGGAAAATGTCTCCACCTTTTCATCAGTAATATTAAACATTAACTTCCAGTTTCCCCGAAGTGTTAAAATGGCTCAACTTTAACTTTCTAGCAACCTGAAGAATAATCAAATACTTTTCATAAGCTGTATGCTCGTTTATAAGTGAAATGCTTGCTTCCTGTAATCCTACCATGCAGTAACTGAGTGACAAGTGAAAATACATAAGCATTAATAAGCCTTCAGTAGTTGGCTAAAACTTTAAGTTTGCATGGTAATGCTCGTTCTCAAATCATTTAAATACACAAATTGGGAGATGTTCAACAAATTCCTTTTTGAGTGAGAAACATAATCGGGGTGATGTTTTAAAGACCTGAAGAAGATAGAAGCAAGGATAGATCAGACTGGTAGAAAAGAGACAGCTCGAATGATTTCACAGAAATATTATGTGACTATTTTGTAGGCTATTGATGAAAGGAGCATAGTTCCTGCAATAATGAGGGCTGAATATTAAGATGCCTGGTAGAATTCATCATAAGGAAATACGATTGGGCAAGACAAGTGTTTTTTACTTAAAATTTGGAAAGGCTACTTAGTTAGATTTTCTTGTATAAGACAGTCTGACAGATAGCTTTCAACAATCTATGTGATAGAATCCTATAGAATAGTCATTTTGGTACTTTTTTTTTTTTAAAGCCAGTTTTTATTCTATAGCCTAGACTGATCTCAAACTCATAGTTCTAATCTCTCAAGTGACAGAATTAGAGGCCTATCACTCTTGGCCTTGCTTTTCTTTGAACATGTGCTGTGAAAATAAATGAACAAAGCTCATTGTTCGCTGTGAAAGCATTTCCTCCTGCCGAGAAACTGAGAGTTCCCTTCTTCTCCCTGAGTGGAAGGTTCCTATGGTTTGTGCCTCTCAGACTATATTTTCAGGATTCTATAAAACAGTGCCAAGTCTCTTAGGATTCTGAGACACCTGTTAGACATGGCTGCATCCCTTTGATCTCATTTCCTCTCTAGACCTTCTAATACATCTGTCTGTTGGATAATTTCTCAGATGTCATTGTGTCTAGATAGCTGTACTCTGTATATGCATTTAAACTTGCTGCTGTCTTTTAAAACTGTTTTATTATCAAGAATTGCGTAAATGTACCAGTTAAAGTAATCATATCTTGCATCCGTTTTTCCTCCACATCCCACCATATTTACCCCAACACAGCACCACCCGACTTTCTTTATTTTTTTGATAATGCATTGAGTCCAGCTGCACCAGACCACGTGTACATGGGTATGGAGCCATTAGAGCATGGAAAAACTACCAATAGCCATTCCTTATAAAAAATTAATTTTCCCACTCCCATAAATTATCTATGCTTCAGTAAAAGGTAGACCTCAAAGACCATCTACTTCATCTATGCTTGGATTTTGGGCTGGCTTGATCTTATACAGGTCTTATAAAGATGACCATAGCTGCCTTGAATTTGTGATTTCCATAGCTCTCATGCCCAGAAGATAGTACCCCACAGCATTCTTCCACATCAACCGGCTTTTACATTCTTTCTGCTTCCTTCTTCTGCAATGTGCTTCAAGCCTTGGTAGTGGTGGGATTAATATAGGCATCCTGTTTAGGAATAAACACTCTTCTAGGCAGGCTCACTAGTTACACATCTGTCCATTGACAGCTGTCCATTTCAAAAGAAGCTTGTGTGACCAAGGTTGACAACAGACCAAGACTATGAGTATAATGTAAATATTCAGAAGGCAATTTGACAACAAGATCATTTAGAAAAATAACCACAGTAGATCATACCCCAGGGCCTGTGATCTCCCTAGCCCTTGGCTTCTGATGAGGACCATAGTAACAAGTGTGAGTTCTCTCTTGTGGAGCAGACCTCAAATTCAATTAGAAAATAGTTATTTTCTCCATAACAGTCACATTACTATTATTTCACTAGCCACATCTTGTCTGGTGGGTTAGGATTGCAGCATGCAGGGTGCAGGGCTAGGTAAGACTATCCAGAAGCTTTAATGCTTCAAAGGGACCAGTTTGTTGATTGCTGTTCTTATTTCTTCCAATTCCCCCTCCAAATCCCACCATATTTCCCTTGAGATGGTTCTTCCCAACTTAGTCTTCTTATTTTGGTAACACAATCCTTTGCTACTGGCGTCTGACTTGGAAAGTCCTTACCTATGCCTGTTAATTGAAAAGTGCTTCCTACTTGATTGCCCAGCAGTCTCAGGGTTTCTTTCAGGTCTAATGATGAGGTCTTGATTATGTGGAGGAACGTTTTGTTCAGAGTGAGACATAATGATCTAGGCTCATTTCCCTGCATGCTGAATTTTGGTTTTTAAAAAGCCATCTTGTATAGATGATGTCTTTTTGTCTTTTTGGCATTTTTATTTTAAAAAATCATGTAACTCTAGTTTCATGGACTTATATTTGAGTCTTTTTTTCTTGCTGATACCACACACGTTTATTATTATATTCTATGGGATAATTTAATGGGAGCTATACTGCTAGCTCCCACAGAATTCCTTTCACGCATTCTGTTTGTGCCTCCATAACACTTTTTGTAGTGTTTGTTTCAACACTTCTGAATAGAAGCATAGAATTTTCAATGGCACTGAGTTGAACCTATAGTTTGCTTTCCACAGGACAGTCATTTCCACAATATAAGTTCTTCCAATCCATGAGCATGGAATGCTTTTCATATTCTGGTGTATTACTCAGTTTCATCTTCAGAGTCCTGAAATTCTCATTACAGAGTTACTACTTCATTTTATTGAATTGGTTTATTTCCAGGCATCTTATTTTGTGAGTGTGGCTGTTCAGAACGTTATTGTTTCTCTGATTTTTTGAGTCTCTCATTGGTGTATAGCATGGCTGCTAATTTAATTTTGTATATTGCAACCTTGCTGAATTATTTATCAACTCTAAATATTTTTGAGGGGTAGGATGACGCAAGTATCTCATGTAAAGGATCATATGCAAATAATGATGCCATGACTTCTTTTCTTCCTCATATAATTGTATTTCTTTCTCCTATCTTATTGCCAAAGCTAAGAGTCTAAGCATTGTATTATTGGAGAGTAGAGAGAATGGACAACCTTGCCCTTGTTCCTAATCTAAGAGAGAACCTTGAAATCTTTTCTTCATTAAATACCATGCTAACTACAGACTTGTCATATGTCACCTTTATGATGCTGAGTTATACTGTTTCTGTAACTAGCCTGTTATGACTTTTATGATAAAAGGATGTTGAATTTTGCTGAAAGAATTTTCTGTGTCTAATGAGGTGACAAAGTTATTTCCATCTTCAAGTCTATTTATGTGATCGATAACATTTATTGAGTTCCATATATTGTTAAAGTGAAGCACCTAACATTAGTCATAGCTCTACATGTCTCACTGGAGTTTGGCATTTGTTGATTTTATTAACCTTAGTAACATGCTATTAAAACAGTCAACATTTACATTGGCTTTCTTAAGGTCTTAGTTACATTCTGGACTCACGTTGACCTTTCTGTCAAATAAGATGATCAGGGAATTCTAAAGAAGTATTCTGAAATAGCTAAGGTAAGATTGTCTCTGTCTCATAAATATGCAACTGATTTTTCTACTTCACTGTAAGACTTTACACTTGATCTATTTTATTTTTTGAAACAAAATTTTGCCACAAAGACTAGGCTGCCTTGAAGTTGCATCCTCCTGCCTCATCTTCTCCAATCCTGGGATCATAGGTGTAAACAACTATGCATGAATTCAGTTTGCTTTGCTGTATGTAAGGTTGACCTTTGAACCATGTTTGGTAAGGGTTTAAATATAGACTTTTTTGAGTGATTTGTAATAACTTAAAACAGCTCTCCCATAAACTTCACAGCCTAGAAAGGTTTTTTTTTTTTTTTTTTTTTTTTTTTTTTTTTTTTTTTTTTGTTTTTTGTTTTGTTTTTTTAAGATGGCAAAGTTGGACAGGACAACCTAAAAAAGAAAAGATTCCCAAAAGTAGACACAAGAGTCAGAGACCCTCTCATTCTCACATTCAAGAATCCCATAAAAATTCTTAGCTAATTGCTATAATATGCCAAGGGGACCTGTGCTTGCTGATTTACTCTTTGTGAACTCATAGGAACCTTGCTAAGTTCATTCAGAGGCCCTTGTTCTCCTGGTGGTCTTCATCTTCTTTGGTTCTTAAAATATTTCTGTCTCTTCTTCCGTGGGATTCCCTGAGCTCTGCAGGGAGAAATTTGATTGAGATTTCCTATTTATATTCTGTACATATAAGGTCATAATGTCTGGCTCTGCGTTCTTTCCCATTTACCACAGTATGAAGCCTCTCTGATGATGACTGAATAAGAAACTGATGAACAATTATAACAGAATATCATTAAGAGTCATTTAATTGCACCCCCTTTTTAGACCAGTAATATTTTTTTAACCTTAGTCTCTGGGCTATCTATTCCCTTGTTCTTGGTTACTTAAGCAGTGTCAGGTATGAGTTCCTTCTCCTGGAGTTGGACTTAGGTCAAATCAGACAATGGTTGGCTAGAATAGTTTTTGCTTCATCTAATTATATTTTATTTTGTCATAATTGGTTATCTCTTAGAAGCCTGGTTTTTTTTTTTAAATAATATAGTCAGAAAGGAAGTGGATCACGAGAGAAGGGGATGGAAAGGGACTGGGAGAAGTACAAGGATGGGAAGCAATAATTAGGATATATTATATAAGAAAAGAATCTTTTTTCAATATAAAGAAAAAACATGTCGGCAATGTATAAACTATTAGGAGACAGCAGTATATTTTCATTGTGTATCTTAAAATATACAAAAATTCATCAAATATATTAGGATTTATGCAGATACAGATGTTGCATGATACCATTTGCTTTCAAGAGAAATGTAAACAATTATAAAGATGCACTATTAAGTCATAAATGCAGAGAATTAACTGTCATTCATAAGGAACTTGATTTTGTAGTGCCCCTTTATCATTATTGTGGTTAACACAAGTGTTTCCTGTGTTCACCTAAAATATCCTGCAATACTTTTTCTAAATTTCGTAATTATATTTATGTACAGAAAACTTAGTGTACATTTTTAAACTCAGTTTAGTGACAAGTTCATTAACCTTTGCCTTTTCCAGCTTGGCAATGCAAGCCACAGACTTAGGACCCAGGACGTTGCTTCCCCAGTGGCGGCGGATCTCGTCATATCTGTC
>NW_023046337.1:57500-59076 GCF_011762505.2 Arvicanthis niloticus
TTTCTTTTTTTTTTCTTAACACAGGACTCTCTCATTGTTCTGATACAATGAGAAAATAGGCTAGGTTGGTAGGGCAACCACCTCAAGTCTCTGTCTTTCTAATACTAGAATTACAAGTGGGTTCCAAAATATTTAATGTCTCCTACTGTTTTAAATCCGGGTTCTGGGGATGAAACTCAGGTGTTTCTGTTTGCAAGGCAACGACTTTCCTAATAAAGCTGACTTTCCAGACCACAATTAATTTTTAATTCAGTTTACTGGACTTTCATTATACATTATTATAGTATTATTTAGTGTTTACAATACTACAGGGGTAAAGTCAATTTAAAGAAAACACGAGCGATAATAATTGTTTGCATTCTGTGAGAAGATATCACTTCATCTGCTGCTCATTCTGTCATAGGTACCATCCCTGAAGAAGAAATTATGTATGTCAGCCCAACAAATATTTACAAAAATAAAACTAAAGGGAAAATTATGTACCTTGCTTGCTTTTAGTTTTTGCTTTGAGTCACTTTGTGGGTTAGAAACACACAGGCTAAAGCAAAATTGAGAACTGTTTTGTAACCTCAGCTAGCCATTTTATAAGTAATAAGAATGGCCGTTGGAGACTGGAAAGATGGTACAGTGATTAAGAGCAACTGCTGCTCTTTCAAAGGACCTAGGTTCAATTCCCAGCTACCACAGCTTACAGCTCTCTGTAACTCCAGTTCCAAGGACTCCGGCAGCTTCTCATAAACATACATCGAGAGAATGCAAATAAACACCTAACACACACCAACATAAATAAAATTTTTTAAAATTTTTAAAAAGAAGAATGGCTGTCATTTATTGTCTACCCGTGGTCAGACAATCTTTTCAGTGTGTGCTCAACCCATGCTAGCATATGTACAATCTCAACAGCAACTTGATCGGTTAATCTCCACTTTCCATATTGAAACCTGCAGTGTACAATGACTAGATCTTGTTCTACATAGGAAGTAGAGTCTTGTGATTTTGAAAATTTATGATAATAAACAGCTCTCTCCTGTGACTGTGGTGGTGACGACCAGCACTCTTCTTTCTACCTATTAAGTTGGTGCACAAGTTTAAACCGATCATTCAAATGATGTTTACATGTGTATCTTTGGCTGTTGTCTTTTGAAAGGAAAACAGTAAGTAATATTAATCCTAACTGTAGGGTCATAATGTATGTTAATCAAACTATAACCACACATCTCCATCATTCTTTTTATTTAAATATTCAGTTTTAACTATTTTCTGTGACACTGTGCCTCAGCTCACGTATGGTCAAAGAAGAATCTGGCCCCTCCTTCAGTCTCTGTCCCACACATTGTCTCCATATTTGTTCCCTTGAGTATTTTGTTACTCCTTCTAAGTAGGACTGAGGCATCCACACTTGGTCTTCCTTCTTCATGAGCTTCATATGGTCTGTGAGTTGAATCTTGGCTATTCCAACTTTTTGGGCTAATATCCACTTAACAGTGAGTAAATACCATGTGTGTTCTTTTGTGATTCGGTTACCTCACTCAGGATGATATTTTCTAGTTCCATCCATTTATCTAAGAATTTCTCC
>NW_023046338.1:0-58925 GCF_011762505.2 Arvicanthis niloticus
TCTGTCCTCTATTCTCTCTGGATTCCTCTCTGTTCTTTCGTCTCTCTGGATGCCCTTCTGTGCTCTCTTCTCCCTGGATACCCTTCTGTCCTCTCCTCTTTCTGGATGCCCTTCTGTCTTCTCCTCTCTCTGAATGCCCTTCTGTCCTCTCCTCTCTATGGATGCCCTTCTGTCTTCTCCTCTCTCTGGAGGCCCTTCTGTTCTCTTCCCTCTATGGATTCCCTTCTGTGCTCTCCTTTCCTTGGATGCCCTTCTGTCTTTCCCTCTCTCTTGATGCCCTTCTGTTCTCTCCTCTTTATGGATGCCCATCTGTTCTCTTCTCTCTCCGGATACCCTTCTGTCTTCTCCTTCTCTGGATGCCCTTCTGTTGTATCCTCTCTGGATGCCCTTCTGTTCTCTCCTCTCTCCAGATGCCCTTCTGTCTTCTCCTCTCTCTGGATGCCCTTCTACTCTCTCCTTTCTCTGGATTACCTACCATTATCTCCTCACTCTAGATTCCCTTCTGTATTCGCCCCTCTCTGGATGCCCGACAATTTTCTCCTCATTCTGTATATCTTTCTGTCTTCTCTTCTCTCTCTGTCTTCTCCCCTTCCTGGATGCCCTTCTGTTCTCTGCTTTCCCTAGATGCCCTTCTGTCCTCTCCTCTTTCTGGATGCCTTTCTGTTTTCTCCTCTTTGTGGATGCCCTTCTGGACTCTCTTCTCTCTGAATGTCCTTCTGTCCTCTCCTCTCTCTGGATGCCCATCTGTCTTCTTTTCTCTCTGGATGCCCTTCTGCTCTCTCCTCTCTCTGGATGCCCTTCTGTTCTCTCCTATCTCTGGATGCCCTTCTGTCTTCTGCTCTCTCTGGATTCCATTCTGTCTTCTCCTCTCTTTGGATGCCCTTCTGTTTTCTCCTCTTTCTGGATGCCCATCTGTTCTGTCCTCTCTCCGGTTGCCCTTCTGTCTTCTCCTCTCTCTGGATGCCCTTCTGCTCTCTCCTCTTTGGATTCCCTACCATTGTCTCCTCACTCTAGATTCCCTTCTTTCTTCTTCCCTCTTTGGATGCCCAACAATTTCCTCCTAACTCTCTATATCATTCTGTCTTCTCTTCTCTCTAGATGGCCTTCTGTTCTCTCCTCACTCCGGATGCCCTTCTGTCTTCTCCTCTCTTTGGATGCCTATCTGCTCTCTCCTCTCTCTTGATTATGTTCTGTTCTCTCCTCCCTCTGGATTCCCTTCTTTCTTCTCCTCTCTCTGGATGCCCTTCTGTCCTCTCCTCTCTCTCTGGATGCTCTTCTGTCTTCTCCTATCTCTCGATACTTCTCTGTCTTCTCCCCTTCCTGGATGCCCTTCTGTTTTCTGCTTTCTCTGGATGCCCTTCTGTCCTCTCCTCTCTATGGATACCCTTCTGTTTTATCTTTCTGAATGCCCTTCTGTCCTCTCCTCTCTCAGGATGCCCATTGGTCCTCTTCTACATCTGGATGCCTCTGTCTTCTCCTATTTCCGGATGCCCTTCTGTGTTGTACTCTCTTTGGACACCCCTCTGTTTTCTCATCTTTCTGGATGCCCTTCTGTTCTATCCTCTCTCTGGATGCCCTTCTGTCCTCTCCTCTCTCAGGATGCCCGTCGGTCCTCTTCTCCATCTGGATGCCTCTGTCTTCTCTTATTTCCGGATGCCCTTCTGTTCTCTCCTCTCTCTGGACACCCTTCTCTTTTCTCCTCTTTCTGGATGCCCTTCTGTTCTCTCCTCTCTCTGGATGCCCTTCTGTCTTCTCCTCTCTCTGGATGCCCTTCTTCACACTCCTCTCTCTGGATTCCCTTCTATCTTCTCCTCTCTCTTGAC
The DNA here is from genome assembly GCF_011762505.2 of Arvicanthis niloticus. Lineage (NCBI taxonomy): Eukaryota > Metazoa > Chordata > Mammalia > Rodentia > Muridae > Arvicanthis > Arvicanthis niloticus. The sequence goes on from NW_023046338.1 coordinate 1,824, forward strand.
GCCCTTCTGTTCTCTCTTCTTTCTGGATGCCCTTTCTGTTCTCTACTCTCTCTGGATGCCCTTCTGTCTTCTCCTCTCTCTGGATGCCCTTCAGCTCTCTCCTCACTCTGCATGCTCTTCTGTCTTCTCCTCTCTCCCTATGCCCTTATGTCACCTCCTCTCTCTGGATGCCCTTCTGTCTTCTCCTCTCTCTGGTAGCCCTTTGTTCTCTCCTCTTTCGTGATGCCTTTCTTCCCACTCCTCTTTCTGGATGCCCTTCTGTTTTCTCCTCCCTTTGGATGCCCTTCTATCCTCTCCTCTCTCTGGATGCCTTTCTAACTTCTCCTCTCTCCCTATGCCATTCTGTTCTCTCGTCTCACCACCTTCCCTTTTGTCTTCTCCTCTCTCTGGATGCTGTTCTGTTCTCTCCTCTCTCTGGATGCCCTTCTGACTTCTCCTTTCTCTGGATACTCTTCTGTTCTCTCTGCTCTCCAGATGCTCTTCTGTCTTCTCCTATCTCCCGATGTCCTTCTGTCTTCTCCTCTTTCTGGATGCCCTTCTGTTCTCTGCTCTCTTTAGATGCCCTTCTGCTCTCTCCTCTCTCTGGATGCACTTCTGTTCTCTGCTCTCTCTTGATGCCCTTCTGGTCTCTCCTCTCTCTGGATTCCCTTCTGTTCTCTCCTCTCTCTGAATGCCCTTCTGTTCTCTCCTCTCTCTGGATTCGCTTCTGTCTTCTCATTCTCTGGATGCCCTTCTGTTCTTTCCTCTTTCAGGATTCCCTTCCGTTCTCTCCTCACTCTGTATGGCCTTCTGTACTATTTTATTTGGATGCCCTTCTTTCCTCTCCACTCTCTAGATGCCCTTCTGCTCTTTCTTCTCTCTGGAGGAAATTCTGTCCTCTCCTCTCTCTGGATGCCCTTCTGTTTTCTCCTATCTCACGATGCCCTTTTGTCTTCTCCTTTTTCTGGATGCCCTTCTGTTCTCTCCTCTATCTAGATGCCCTTCTGTCTTCTCCTCTCTCTGTATGGCCTTCTGTACTACTTTATGTGGATGCCCTTTTTTTTTCTCCTCTCTCTGGATTACCTTCTGCTTTCTCTTCTCTCTGGAGGAAATTCTGTCCTCTCCTCTCTCTGGATGCCCTTCTGTTCTCTCCTCTTTCTGGATGCCATTCTGTTCTCTGATCTATGAAGATGCCCTTCTGTCTTCACCTCTCACTGTATGGCCTTTTGTACTCTTTTCTGTGGATGCTCAAATTTCCTCTCCTCTCTCTGGATGCCCTTCTGTTCTCTCCTCTTTCTGGATGCCATTCTGTTCTCTGATCTATGAAGATGCCCTTCTGTCTTCACCTCTCACTGTATGGCCTTTTGTACTCTTTTCTGTGGATGCCCAAATTTCCTCTCCTCTCTCTGGATGCCCTTCTGCCTTCTCCTCTCTCTGGATGCCCTTCTGTTCTCTCCTCTCCCTGGATGTCCTTCTGTCTTCTCCTGTCACTTGATGGCTTTCTGTTCTCTGCTCTCTCTGGATCCATTCACTCCTCTTCACTCTCTGGATGCCCTTCGTCACACTCCTCTCTATGGATGCCCTTCTGTCCTCTCTTCTCTTTGGATGCCCTGCTGTCCTCTTTTCGCTTTGGATGCCCTTCTGTTCTATCCTCTCTCTGGAATCCCTGTTTGCGTTCTCCTCTCGCTGGATGCCCACTCTTCTTTCATCTCTCTAGATGCCCTTCTCTGCTCTCCTCTCTCTGGATACCCTTCTGTCCTCTCCTCTCTCTGGATACCCTTCTGTCTTATTCTCTCTCCAGATGCCCTTCAGTCCTATTCTCTGTCTGGATGTCCTTCAGTCTTCTGCTCTCTCTGGATGGGCTTCTGTTCTCTTCTCTTCTGGATTCTCTAATGTTCTTTTATCTCTCTGGATGTTCTTCTGTTCTCTATTCTCTCGGGAGGTCCTTCTGCCATCTCCTCTCTCTGGATGCCCTTCTGTCTTCTCCTTTCTCTGGATGCCCTTCTGTTCTCTCCTCTCTCTGGATGCACTTTTGTCTTCTCATCTCTCTGGATGCCCTTCTGTTCTCTCCTCTCTCCAGATGACCTTCTGTTCTCTCCTCTCTCTGAATGCCCTTTTATCTTCTCCTATTTCTCGATGCCCTTCTCTTCTCTCCTCTCTCTGGATTCCCTTCTGTTTTCTCCTCTCTCGGATGCCCTTCTGTCCTCTAATCTCTCAGGATGCCCTTCTGTCTTCTCCTTTCTCTGGATGCACTTCTGTCTTCTCCTCTCTCCCAATGCCCTTCTCTTCTGTCCTCACTTCAGATGCACTTCAGTCTTCTCCTCTCTCTGGATGCCCTACAATTCTCTCCTCACTCTAGATTCCCTTTCTGTTCTCTACTCTCTCTGCATGCCCTTCTGTCTTCTCCTCTCTTCGGTTGCCCTTCAGCTGTCTCCTCTCTCAGCATGCCCTTCTGTCTTCTCCTCTCTCCCTATGCCCTTCTGTCATCTCCTCTCTCTGGATGCCCTTCTGTCTTCTCCTCTCTCTGGATGCACTTCTGTCTTCTCCTCTCTCCCAATGCCCTTCTCTTCTGTCCTCACTTCCGATGCACTTCAGTCTTCTCCTCTCTTTGGATGCCCTACAATTCTCTCCTCACTCTAGATTCCCTTCTGTTTTCTTCTCTCTCTGGATGCCCTTCTGTTCTCTCCTCTCACTGGATGCAATTTTGTCCTCTCCTTTCTCTGGATGCCTCTCTGTATTTTCCTCTCTTTGGATGCCCTTCTGTCCATTTCTCTCTCGGGATATCTTCAGTCTTCTGCTCTCCCTTGATGCCCTTCGGTTCTCTCCTCTTTCTGGATTCTCTTCTGTTCTCTCATATCCCTGGATGCACTTCTGTTCTGTACTCTCTGTGGATGCCCTTCTGTCCTCTCCTCTATCTGCATACCCTTTTGTTCTCTCCTCTCTCTGGATGCCCTTCTGTTCACTCCATTCTCTGGATACCCTTCTGTTCTCTCCTCTCTCTGGATTCCCATCGTTCTCTCCACTCTCTGGATCCCCTTCTGTCCTCTCCTCTTCTGGATGCCCTTCTGTTCTCGCCTTTCTCTGGATGCCTTTGGGCTTCTCCTCTCTCCGAATGCTCTTCTGTTCTCTCATCTCTCTGGATTCGCTTCTGTCTTCTCCTTTTCTAGATTCCCTTCTTTTCTGACCCCTTTCTGGATGCCTTTCTGTTCTCTCCTTTATCTAGATGCTCTTCTGTCTTCTCCTCTCTCTGTATGCCCTTCTGTACTCTGTTCTGTGGATGCTCTTCTTTCCTCTCCTCTATCTGGATGCCCTTCTGCTCTCTCTTCTCTCTGGAGTCCATTCTGTCCTCTCCTCTCTATGGATGCCCTTCTGTCTTCTTCTATCTCCAGATGCCTTTCTGTCTTCTCATCTTTCTGTATACCATTCTGTTCTCTGTTCTCTCTAGATGCCCTTTTGTCCTCTCCTCTCTTTGTATGCCCTTCTGTTCTCTTCTCTACTTGATGCCCTTCTGTCCTCTCCTTTCGCAGGATGCCCGTCTGTGCTCTTCCCCATCTGGATGCCTTCTCTTTTTTCATCTTTCTGGTTGCCATTCTGTTCTCTCCTCTCTCTGAAAGCCCTTCTGTTTTCTCCTCTCTGGATGCCCTTCTGTTCTCGCATCTCTCTTGATGCCCTTCTGTCCTCTCCTATATCTGAGTGCCCTTCTGTATTCTCCTCCCTTTTGATGCCCTACTGGTCTCTCCTCCCTCTATATGCCTTTCTTCACTCTCCTCTTTCTGGAAGCCCTTCTGACCTCTCCTCTCCATGGATGCCATTCGGACCTCTCATCTCACTGGATATCCTTCGGTTCTCTCCTCTCTCTAGATGACCTTCTGTCTTCTTCTCTCTCTGGATGGCTTTCTGTTCTCTCCTCTCTCTAGATGTCCTTCTGTCCTCTATTCTCTCTGGATGCCCTTCTGTTCTCTCATCTCTCTGGATGCCCTACGGTGCTCTCCTCTCTCTGGGTGTCCTTCTGTCCTCTCCTCTCTCTGGATGATCTTCTGTCTTCTCCTCTCTCCCTATGGCCTTCTGTTCTCTAGTCTCTCCCGATGCTCTTCTGTATTCTTCTCTCTCTGGATTCCCGACAATTTTCTCCTCACTCTGGATAGCCTTCTATCTTCTCCTCTCTCTAGATGCTTTTCGGTTCTCTCCTCTCACTGGATGCTATTCTGTCCTCTTCTCTCTCTGGATGCCCTTCTGTGTTCTCCTCAATTGGGATGCCCTTCTGTCCTCTTCTCTCTCTGGATGTCTTCAGTTTTCTGCTCTTTCTGGGTGGGCTTCTGTTCTCTCCTCATTCTGGATTCTCTCCTGTTCTCTCATCTCTCTGGATGCGCTTCTGTTCTCTCTTATTTTGGGATGTCCTTCTCTCCTCTCTCTTCTCACGGGATATCCTTCTGTCCTCTCCTCTCTCTGGATGCCCTTCTGTCTTCGCCTTTCTCTGGTTGCCCTTCTGTTCTCTCCTCTCTCTGGATGCCATTTTGTCCTCTCCTCTCTCTGGATACCCTTCTGTTCTATTCTCTCTCTGGATGCACTTCTGTTCTCTCCTCTCTCTCTGGATGCCCTTGTGTCCTCTTCTCTCTCTGGATGCCCTTCTGTTCTCTCCTCTCTCAGCATGCTCATCTGTCTTATTCTTCATCTAGATTCCTTCTCTCTTCTTCTCTTTCCGGATCCCCTTCTGTTCTCTCCTCTCTCTGGAAGCCCTTCTGTCTTCTCCACTCTCTGGATGCTCTTCTGTTCTCTACTCTCTCTAGATGCCCTTCTGTTCTCTCATCAATCTAGATGCCCTTCTTCACTCTTCTGATGCCCTACAATTCTCTCCTCACTCTAGATTCCCTTCTGTCTTCTCCTCTCTCTGGATGCCCTTCTGCTCTCTCCTCTCACTGGATGCAATTCTGTCCTCTCCTCTTTCTGTATTTTCCTCTCCCTGGATGCCCTTCTGTCCATTTCTCTCTCTGGATATCTTTCAGTCTTCTGCTCTCCCTTGATGCCCTTCTGTTCTCTCCTTTTTCTGGATTCTCTTCTGTTCTCTCATATTCTTGGATGCCCTTCTGTTCTGTACTGTTCTGTTCTGTACTCTCCGTGGATGCCCTTCTGTCCGTTCCTCCCTCTGCATACCCTTCTGTTCTCTTCTCTCTCTGGATTCCCATTGTTTTCTCCACTCTCTGGATCCCCTTCTCTCCTCTCCTCTTCTGGATGCCCTTCTGTTCTCGCCTTTCTCTGGATGCCCTTTGGGCTTTTCCTCTCTCAGAATTCTCTTTTCTTCTCTCCTCTCTCTGTATTGGCTTCTGTCTTCTCCTTTTCTGGATTCCCTTCTTTTCTGACCCTCTTCTGGATGCCTTTCTGTTCTCTCTTCTATCTAGATGGTCTTCTGTCTTCTCCTCTCTTTGTATGGCCTTCTGTAATCTTTTCTGTGGATGCCCTTCTTTCCTCTCCTCTCTCTGGATGCCCTTCTGCTCTCTCTTCTCTCTGGAGTCCATTCTGTCCTCTCCTCTTTATAGATGCCCTTCTGTCTTCTCTTATCTCCAGATGCCCTTTTGTCTTCTCATCTTTCTGTATACCATTCTGTTCTCTGATCTCTCTAGATCCCCTTTTGTCCTCCCCTCTCTCTGTATGCCCTTCTGTTCTCTTCTCTACTTGATGCCCTTCTCTCCTCTCCTTTCTCAGGATGCCCATATGTGCTCTTTTCCATCTGGATGCCTTCTCTTTTCTCATCTTTCTGGATGCCCTACTGTTCTCGCATCTCTCTTGATGCTCTTCTGTACTCTCCTATCTCTGGGTGACCTTATGTATTCTCCTCCCTTTTGATGCCCTACTGGTCTCTTCTCCCTCTAGATGCCCTTCTTCACTCTCCTCTCTCTGGAAGCCTTCTGACCTCTCCTCTCCATGAATGCCATTCGGTTCTCTCATCTCACTGGATATCCTTCTGTTCTTTCCTCTCTCTAGATGAACTTCTGTCTTTTCCTCTCTCTGGATGACCTTCTGTTCTCTTCTCTCTCTGGATACCCTTCTGTCCTCTCCTCTCTCAGCATGCCCATCTGTCCTCTTCTCCATCTATATTCCTTCTCTATTCTCCTCTTGCTGGATGCCCTTCTGTTCTCTCCTCTCTCTGGATCCCTTTTGTCCTCTCCTCTCTCTGGATGCCCGTCTTCACACTGCTCTCTCTGGAAGCCGTTCAGTATTCTCCGCTCTCTGGATGCTCTTCTGTTCTCTCCTCTCTCTAGATGCCCTTCTGTTCTCTCCTCAATCTAGATGCCCTTCTGTCTCCTCCTCTTTCTGTATGACCTTCATTTCTCTTTTCTGTGGATGCCCTTCTGCCCCCTCCTCTCTCTGCATGCCCTTATTTTATCTCTTCTCTCTGGAGGCCATTCTCTCCTCTCCTCTCTCTGGATGCCCTTCTGTCTTCTATCTCCAGATGTCCTTCTGTCTTCTCCTCTTTCGGGATACCCTTCTGTTCTCTGTTCTCTCTACATGCCCTTCTCTCCTCTATTCTCTCTGGATGCCCTTATGTTCTCTCCTCTCTCTGGATGTTCTTCTGTCTTCTCCGCTCTCTGTATACCATTATATTCTCTACTCTCTCTGGATGCCTTTCTGTCTTCTCCTCTCTCTGGATGCCCGAAAATTTTCTCCTCACTCTGGATATCCTTTTGTCTTCTCTTCTCTCTACATGCCCTTCTGTTCTCTCCTCTCACTGGATGCTATTCTGTCCTCTCCTCTCTCTGGATGCCCTTCTGTCTTCTCCTCTCTCCGGTTGCCCTTCAGTCCTCTTCTCTCTGGATGTCCTTCAGTCTTCCACTCTCTTTGGATGGGCTTTGGTTCTCTCTTCTCTCGGGATGTCCTTCTGTCCTCTCCTCTCTCATGATGCCCTTCTTTCCTCTCTTCTCTCTTGAAGGCCATTCTGTCCTCTCCTCTCTCTGGATGCCCTTCTGTCTTCTCCTATCTCCTGAGGCCCTTCTGTCCTTTCTTCTCCCTGGATGACCTTCTTTCCTCTTTTCTCTCTTAATGCCCTTCTGTTCTCTCCTCTCTCTGCAATCCCTGTTTGTTTTCTCTTCTCGCTGGATGCCCTTCTCTTCTCTCCTCTCGCTACATGACCTTCTGTCCTCTATTGTCTGTGGATACCCTTCTGTGCTCTCCTCTCTCTGGATGCCCTTCTGTCCTCTCCTCTCTCTGCATGCCATTCTGTCTTCTCCTCTCTCTGGATGCCTGACAATTTTCTCCTCACTCTGGATATCCTTCTATCTTCTCTTCACTATAGATGCCCTTCTGTTCTCTCTCACACATCCCTGTGTGAATGCCTAAGTTATCAGCTATTTGTTATTTGGGGTGTAGTATTGTCATAATGGAAGACTCCCGGATATTGGAGGGCAACATCAAAGGCAGGCCTTAGTTTAGGAAAAAGCCAATTTTTATCAGGGTATCAAGGGGCCAGTCTCACTAGTGAGAGAAACGAGGGCAGATCCAGGCATGCCAGGAACCTTTCTTTAGGGTGTGGAAATCTAGTGGTCAGCCGTCGGGGAATGCACGGTGGCTGGCAGCTGCGCCTGTCTTTGGCAGAATCACTTATAGATTTCCTTCAGTCTTCAGTTGACGGTAATGAACTTCAAGTGGCTTCTTGATGGCAGCATTAATCTGGTTCTTAACAAAACTTGTGAGACAGTTAAGAGCCCAAGATCCAAAAGACAGAAGCAATAAAATACCAACAAAGGGTCCTAGTAAACTAGGCAATAGGGTAGTAAGCCAAGGTGAAGTAGAGAACCAATTTTGATACCATGAATCTTGTTCTCTGGCTCTTTTTCTTTCCTCTAAACTCTTTTTTACTTTGTCCAGGCTATTTTGGACAAGGCCTGTCTTATCAGAGTAAAAGCAACATTCTTCTCTGAGGGCTACGCAGAGAACTTCTTCCTTAAAGAAGACAAGGTCAAGTCCTCTCCTGTTCTGTAACACCACCTCAGAAAGAGAAGCCACAGAGTCCTTAAGGTCTTGTATCCCTTCTCTCAAATTATTTAAATCTTTATCAATAAGAGACTGAAGATGGGCATAATGATTATTGGAGGTGACTAGAGAAGCAATGCCAATACCTGCGCCAATAGCACTGATTCCTAATATGACAGACAACGTAAGGGCTGTCAGAGGCTCTCGTTTGACCCTAAGGGAAAGACCTTGATCCAGAACATTAAGAAAAGACTCTGAATTTTGAATAAAAATGAGGGAGAATGGTAACAACTACACAATAATCTCTGGTCTTTAAAAAATCAAAATTGGAAATATATAATGTCAATCCAGTGGCACAGGCAAAAGAGGTACCATTGGATGCTATGGTATATAAAAAGGTATTGTTTAAAATCAATGTCTGATTACAAATAGGGACCAAATCTTGGGGGGAAAGCATAGAGGGCCCCAAAAGGCAGAGGCCTATGCCCGAGATGGAACTAATAGTGAGACCTCCCTCAGGTGAAGTAGCCCATAATAACAAATTGCTATTATCAGAAAAGGAGGGAGGGGTAAAAAACAGCTATTCCCTCATAGAAAGGGGGAGTAGGCGAAAAACAAATCCAATATTCTTGATATTGATATTCACTGGTATTATGAATAGCTTCAAGGGAGGCATTTGGCAGAGAGATAATAAGGTCTACAGAGCTAGGAGGGCCCACAGGTATAGTGGGCTGAAATGAGGTAACCTGGGGGGAGGTGGGGAGAGGCAAAATGGCTGGAGCAGTAATTCCAGGCATGGGGACAGGCTTGGCTGGTGGCCGAGGGTGCTGTATGGCAGGATTAGGGCCCACAGCAGAAACATTTTTATTAGGGATACTCTTAAGGAGCTTAATTCTAAAGATGAGTCTCAGGTCCGAGTAGGTAAGTGTAAAGGTCGAGCACTCTCTTAGACATAGGCCCCATTCATATCCTTGACCTGTCCAGTCTTTACTCCTCTCTACATCCATAAAGGATATAAGAAGAAGGACAAGCCATTTGAATTCACACCAGGATCTAAATGGTTGGGCGGTCTTAATTCCTAGTTTATCCTGTAAATATGTAGGTAGAAACTTTCTCCTAAAGGTGATATAATCCCAGGAGGAGTGGGGTCTCCAATATGCATCTCCTGTGGTTTCACAGCCCCAAGATGCACAATAATAATCAGAGCTATAGCCACATTTATAATTTTGAGGGCCACCACGGTGGGTAGGCCCAGGTCATACATAGAGGCCAGATGGATCATTGGCCAAGGAGACTATCCTATCATAGTTATTACATCCTATAAGGTGGCCATCATAATTAGGGTTAGGTGCATCAACCAGCCGACTTTGGGGCCAATAATGGGAGGGATTCCCCAGTTTGCACTGGCTCCCAGGGCAAGTGCACAAAAATCCATCTCCAGAGAGGGCCATGAAGGCTGGGTTCCAAGTGAAGAGCTGGAATTAACAATGTCTCCTGCTTGGTTTATTATGACCCAAGTAAAATTATAAATCTGGTATGGGGAATGCTGGGGTTTGATACTCACATTTGGATAAATCTGAAGTGTGAGCAGGAGGAGAAGGAGGAGCAAGGCAACTGGATGCACTTTTCTGAAAGGAAGCACAGTTAAGAACCATTCTCAAGGGGTATCCCTGGGGTAGAGTTAGCCAACTTCACCAGTCTTTCTGATAGCCATCTGGCGTTTTGTTCCTTGGAATCATATATACACATGTGTCCTTTTCTCCAGATAAGGACTATATCAGGACCATTCCACTTATATGTCAATGGATCTTTCCACATGACTTTGGCATAGGAGTCTGCTGTGCCAGAATCTGTCTGCTGCAGACTTTCATTTTTCATCAAGGGTCAAAAAATTGAGAACGAATAGTGCATGATTTAACAAGATTTTGATTCTTCTTTTGGGGGTATAAAATGCCCCTTGAATGTTGTAATTTTAAGAGCATGTTCTTTAAGATCTGATGTGCCCTTTCTACAATGCCCTGTCCTTGGGGTTTATATGGGATACCAGTAACATGTTTAATATTAAGCTGGGCACAGAACTGTTTGAAGGAGGCTCTGGTATATCCAGGGCCGTTATCAGTCTTCAGTATCTTAGGTATGGGCATAAAGGCAAGGCAAAAAAAATCACATGACTAATAACATTTTTGGTAGCCTCACCAGATTGTAGTGAGGCGCAAAGAAAATGACTGAGGTATCAATAGAAACATGTATATATTTAAGCTTACCAAAAGGGGCAAAATGAGTAACATCCATTTGACATATCTCTTCTGGGGTGAAGCCATGAGGGTTCACCCCCAAATGTAACTCAGGTAGGAGGGTGAGACATCCCTGGCACTGACACACTATCTGGTGTGCCTGTTCTCTGGTATTAGAGAAAATCTGTCGGAGGGTCTGGGCATTTAGATGAGGTAATTGGTGGGCCTTTTTTGCCTGTTGTACAGGATCAGAAGGCAGGTCCAAGGTCGCCAAGGTAAATGGAGACCCTCGGGTGGCCCTATCAATGAGGTCATTTCTCTCGCTTAGGGGTCCAGGAAGACCAGAGTGGGTGCATATGTGACCCACAAAGAATGGATGGGATCTAGCTAAAATTATCTTCTGAAGCTCAGAAAACAGGAGGGGAGCATTGGTAGACAGCATTGTAAAGGAAACGGTCTCTAACAGAGGCACTGATTGAGCCACATGTGCACTGTCAGTAAAAAGATTAAAGGCACAATCTGGGAAAGTCTTAAAGACTTGAATAACAGCAACTAATTCTACCAACTGTGCTGAGGAAAAATTGGTCTGAAACTTAGAGACCTGTCCACCTATATTAAAGGCTGCAACCCCAGAGGAGGATCCATCTGTAAAAATCAGTGGTGCTTGAGGAATGGGGATGTTCTTAGTCACTTTAGGGAAGACCACCACTTGGTGTTCAAGGAACTGGATAAGTTTGTCAGAGGGAGAGTGGTTATCTATCTTTCCCTGAAATGAAATACAGTTAATAGCCCATTCATCTGAGGTCTGAGGTAGCCACCGAACTTGAGCGGCATCATAGGGAATGCTGACAAGCTCAGGGTCTCTACCAAAGAGCTTCAGGGAGGTCTCTCTTCCCATCGTTATGATCTGTGCCACCAAGGCAGGATAAACAGGTAGCACTTTAGCAGGGGTGGTGGGCAAATGAAGCCAATACAAAGGTTTAGTCTCTTACAACCATCCCATTGGGGGCAAACATGGTGGGAAGAAACAATAGCCATAAGGGGGATGTTGGAGAATAATAGGTAACAGTCTGTTGTTGAATGGCTTTCTCCAGGAGCTTAAGGGCGGAGGTGGCCTCAGGGGTTAAGGCACGGGGGGAGGAGGTGTCAGAATCTCCTCAAAGAAGATCAAATAGAGGCTTAAGTTCTCCAGTTGTTAATTTTAGATAGGGACGCAACCAATTTATATCTCCCAAGAGACATTGAAAGTCATGAAGTGTTTGTAAGGAATCTTTTCTAAGTTCAATTTTTGGAGAGAGAACCTTAGAGGGGTGAAGCTCAAAACCCAAGAATAAATGTGGGGGCTGTAGCTGGACCTTCTCAGGGGCAATCTGCAGCCTGAGGCCTTGGAGGGCAGTTACCAACTCCTGGCCCAACCTGGGCAAGGTGGTCTCGTCAGGGCTAGCCAGAAGAATGTCATCCATATAATGGAAAATATATAACTCAGGGTATTTAAGGCGAAAAGAGTCAATGGCCTGGGCCACAAACTTTTTTGGGGGGGACTATTGGCCCTGCCTTGAGGTAGGACCCTCCACTGAATTCATGGAGATGGCCCAATGCAATTAACAACAGGAAGGCTACAGGCAAAACGTTTACAATACTTTGGGTGTAAGGGGATGCAGAAAAAACAATCTTTCAAATCAATAACCATCTTATTGTAACTCTTAGATATTGCCACGTGGGAGGAGAGGCCAGGCTGGAGGGCTCCAATTGGGACCATAGTCTTATTAATTTCTCTGAGGTCCTGGAGCAGTCTCCATTTGCCCCCTTTCTTTGGTATCACAAAATGGGTGTATTCCAAGGGAAGATGGAGGGCTCAATGTGGCCAGCATCTAATTGTTCCTGCACCAACTGCATGGCTGGTAAAAGTTTATGTTGAGGGAGGGACCATTGGTCGACCCAGACAGGGGAATCTGACTTCCAGGTGATCTTATCTGTCTTTCGCGCAGGGGGAGCAACGGTCCTTAAGAAAAATTTGAATCATAACCTAGTCCTGAGCGTGAGGTCTTTGGTGTAACAGCAATTGGGGTGGGGATCCCTTGGTTACATCTGCCCAAGCCTTGTCCAGGGATGAACCCCTGGTCCAGCATCTGGTGGGTAACAACTGCAGAGGGGCTAAACATAAGAACTCCCATTTGACTCAATACATCTTGACCCCATAAGTTTATAGGGAGGCCAGGTACAATGAATGCTCTAACATGTCCAGTATTACCCTCAGGATCCTCCCAAGTGAGCAACTGGGAGCTTTGAAGGGTGTTGGTGGACTGGCCAATGCCTTGAAGGTGAGTTAAAGAAGGCTGACAGGGCCAAGAGGAGGGCCAAGAGGCCTGTGAAATAACTCTGGAGTCCGTTCCTGAGTCAAGTATGCCCTCAAAGTATTTGCCATTAAGTTTCAGTTTTAATTGTGGGCACTCTTGTGAGAGTCTTTAGACCCAATAGACATCAGAAAACTCAGGGGTGGAAGCACCCCAGGATGGGCCCAAGGAAGGTGTGGAGGTGTCTACTGGAAGGGGAAAAGCCTGTGCAAGGCACTGTCCCTGGCGAATGTGAAGGGGCCCTCTAGAACTAGTGGCTAATACTTTAATTTCTCTAGAGTAATGGTTATTAACGATTGAAGGGAAAATGGTAATGCCTTGGAGTGTGGCAGATGCTCTGCCCAAGATAAGATAATAAGTCTGGGGTGGGGGAGGCCCAAAGACACCATTACGGATCATCTGAATTCCTCCTCCAGCTTCTAATATTGTATTGGAGGAGACACAGAGGTCCAATCCTGCACTCCCTGGGGTAGCCCTACAGAGGGCTGTGGCTGCTTTGGGAGCTGTTGATGGAAAGTTTGATGTGGCCCTGCCTGGCTGTTTTTCTAGGCTGGCAGGAAGGAGACTGGCTAAGGGGTCTGGGTCTGGCTCCGCATTCCATTTCCCTGAAGCAGAGGGAGGGGTTGGCCAAAATATCAGTTTTGGAATGGCGGGCAGTATCCCAATATTTGCTTAGCCTGCAGCAAGGGCAAGGGGTCATTGGAAGTGAACGCTCTCCCTTCCATTGAGGTGGGTGATGAGCCATGGTTTTACCCTGAGGGCACTGTTTAGCAAAATGGCCCAGGTGACCACATCTAAAACAGGTGAATACGTTTGCTGCACCACCAGGAGCTGTAGTGGCCACTCCCACAGCCAGATTGATGGTTTGTGAGACCTTCTGGGCAAAGGGATCTACATCCTTGCAGATATGAATCATCTCATCCAAATCTTTATTTTTATATTTCCCTCGAAGGGCAGCCCTACAGGCAGAGTTAGCATTTTCATAAGCAAGCTGCTGAAGAAGTTTATTGTCTCCCTGGCCAGGTCCCAAGGATCTCTCAGCTGCCTCCAGGAGGTGGGCAACAAATTCTGAAAATTCTTCTTGATTGCCCTGAATGATCTTGGTCAAGGGGGAAAGGACAGAGCCTTTCATGGGAATGGCTCTCCAGGCAAACATAGCTGCTGAGGAAGACTGAGCCAAGAGACCCAGAGAAAATTTTTGCTGTATTTGGTTAGAGGCATATTTCCTTCAACCTAGGAGTTTATTTAGTGTCCATTTATTGGAGGGTGAGCATGAGCTTGAGAGATTGACTTGTGCCTGAGACCTGCAAGGATCTGCTCATTCAGCCTGCCAGGAGAGAAATTGTCCCCGAGTTAATATGGCCTGGGCAACTGTCAACCACTGATTGGGTGTAAATATCCACCTGCCCCAAGGCTTTCAAGAAAGGAAAGAGTGAAGGGAGCATTGGGCCCATAATTCCTAACAGCCGAATTTAATTTTCTAACTGTTTAAAGCAGAGTTTTTTAAAGATTGTAGGATTCTCCATAGGGCACATGTTTTCATTTTCTGTCATGGCTCTGCCCTCATCTCTGCTTCCACCTTCTGGCTCTGTTTCATCCTCATCTCCAGAAGACGGCCTCTGTCCGCAGTTGGGGGCAAGAAGGCTGGGAAGGTTTATGAGAGGACCATGAAGAGGAAGGGAGCATGGGGCATGAGGAGGAAGATGGAGCGGCAGGCATTTGGCTGTGTGAACGCTGAGCACTAGACCAGGAAGGGGGAGGGAGTGGCAGGGTCTGTGAGGAGCTAGAATCAGGTGCTGCAGTTGTCTGAGGTGGGATACCCTGAGAGCGAGTGACAGGGAAAACCAAACATTGAGAGTCCTGCGCAGAGGAGGAGGAACAAAGGGCTGAGAGCCATGAAATTTGCTGCTGAAGGTGGAGAATGTCTGCCAATTCATGGACCTGAGAAGAAAGGCAGGTCTTCATGTCAGAGAAAGAAACAGGCAGGGTAGCAGGGAAAGTCAAAACCGCAGACGTAGGAAGTGATGTGGAGACTGAGGGAACTGGAATTAGCGTGGGAATGGCTGTAGTGCCAGAATCCAAAGACTCTGATTCAGAAGCGCCTGCTGCGACTGGAAGGGCAGGGACAGGGCGCACTGAGGCTGGGGCTGGAAGGGTGAGGGCAGAGACAAAGCAAGTTGGGCAGAAAGGGGCAAGTCCTGTGTATCAGCTGAGGCAGCAGTGGGAGATGGAGGGGGGTGGCTGGAACTCCAAGAGGCTGGGGAAGGCGAGCATAGAGGCAGGGGCTTCCGAAGAAACAGGATTACAGTAGAAGGTTTGAGAGTGAGAGATGTAAGGGTTGCCAGTGGCTAAAGGCACATACTGTGTGGGCAAAGGAGCAGTAGAAACAGAACTATGACAAGGGCGCACAGGCAAGGCCGGGGTTGAGGAATCCAAAGCTGACAAATCAGGATAAATATGAGGAGAATCAGACAAGGAGGGAAGCTTAGATTCATGAGGCATATCAATAAATGTAAAAGGAACAGAAGCCTGAGATATCGGGCAGGAGAAACCGGCAGAGCCAGGACACGATTGTGATAAGCAGTATTCTGCGACCGACAAGAGCTGGCGTTTACCTGAGTTTCTGTCAGCATCCTCAATAATGTTCCTAATAATACCCCCAAATGAGAAAATTGTTGGATTAACTGCACGGTCACCTTCACATTTAATTTTTATTTAGGTCACGACCCAACTTTTGCCACTTCTTAGGGTGTATGATAGGACCATCAATCATGAACCAAGGACACTGTTTATCAATAAATACAAAGAAACTTATAAGATCTTTTTTCTTAACCCTAATTCCTCTCGCTCTGAGACTTTGTTTGAGGTCCTTTATGAAGGACGCCTCCTTCGACAATGAATGGCCCATTCTTATGGGATGGAATGAAAATGAAGCTTACCCAGAGGAAAGCAGGTCACAGGCTATGATCCTGTCTCACTCAATCGTGCTTTAAGTCTATAAGTCTGTCTGTAACTGTCAAGCTGAACCTTGTGGTTTCTAGGGAGATGAAGCTGCAGAGGACATAACTATCAAACCGGACCTTGTGGTTGCCAGGGAGATGAAGCTGCAGGGGACATTGTGCAGGTGGGAAGATGTAAGGGTAAGGGAAAGAGGCAAGGTTCCTGGCTTCTGAAAGTACACAACATAAATGTCGTTCCCACTGTCCACCACAGAGACCTCCTTCCCACTCTCCAGCACAGGGAGGTCCTCTCTACTGTCCATCAAAGTGATGTCTTTTCCACTGTCCACCACAGGGACATCCGCCCCACTTTCCACAACAGGGATGATCTTTCCACTGTCCACAACAGGGACGTCCTACCCATGTCTACCACAGGGAGGTCCTTTCAAATCTCCACCACAGGTAGGTCCTCTCCACTGTTCACCAGAGGGACATCAAATCCACTGTCCACCACAGAAATATACTCCCCACTGTCCACAAGAGTGATGTCCTTCCCACTGTACACCACAGAGACGTTCTACCCACTGCCCTCCACAGGGACATCCTACCCACTGTCTACCACAGGGATGTCCTTCCCACTGTACACCAAAGTGACGTTCTTCCTACTGTCCACCAAAGGTACATCTTTCAACTGTCCACCACAGAGACATCCTCCCCACTGTCCATCACAGGAACATCCTCCCCACTAACCACAACAAAGATGTACTTCATACAGTCCACCATAGAGAATTCCTCATTGTTGTCCACCAAAGGGACGTCCCTTCCCACTGTCCACCACAGGGATATCTTCCAAATTGTCCACCACAGTGACATCCTTTTCACCATTCACCACTGAGACATCTACCCACTTTGCACAACAGGGATATTTTTCTGTGCACAACAGGGATATCCTCACCACTGTGCACCACAGGGATATCCTCCTTTGCACACCAGGGATGTCAGCAAACACCTCCACCCAGAGTTATCCTCTGCACACTCTACGACAGAGACATCCTCCCCACTATCCACCAAAGAAACGTCTTTCCCACTATTCACCACAGGGATGTCATCCCAAATATCCAACAAACAGAAGTCCTCTTCACTGTCCACCACAGGGATGTCCTTCCCCCTGCCCACCACAGTGATGTCCTCCCCACTGTCCACAACAGGGATGTTCTTTCCACTGTTCACCACAAAGAGGTCCTTCCCAATATCGACAACAGGGACGTCCTCCCCAGTGTCCACCAGAGGACCATACTACACACTGTCTACCACAGGGATGTACTAACTACTGTCTACAACAAAGAGGTCCTCTCCACGGTCCACCACAGAGACGTCATTTCAACGGTCCACCACAGAAATATTCCCCCACTGTCCAAAACAGGGACTCCTTCCCAATGTCCACCACAGGGAGGTCCTCTCTACTGTCCATAAAAGAGAGTTCCTTTTCCACAATCCACCACAGGGATGTCCTTCCCACTGTCCACAAAAGATGTGTCCACCCCACTGTCCACCACAGATAGGTCCTCCAACTGTCAACCACAGGACGTTTTTTTCCACTGTCCACAAAACAGATGCCCTTCTCACTGTCCACCAGAGGGATATCCTCCTGTGTCCTACAAGACATCCTTACCACTGTCCACAACATGGTTGTCCTCAACAATATGCACTACAAAGAAGTCCTCACTGCCGTATACCACACAAATATCCTCTGCACTGTAAACCACAGGGACATCCTACCCACTGTCCACCACAGGCAGGTCCTCCACTCTGTCCACCACAGGGACATCCTTCTTTCTGTCCACCACAATGATGTCCTCTCCACTGTCCTCCAAAGGGACGTCCTTCCCACTGTCGACCACAAGGACGTCATTTCAACTTTCCACCAAAGGGAACACCTATTCACTGTCCACCACAGGGATGTCCTTCCCACTGTACACCACAGGGACATCCTCCTGTGCACAACAGAGATGTTCTTACCACTGTCCAACCCAGAGATGTCTTCTGCACTCCCCACTACAAGGACATCCTTTTCACTGTCCACCAAAGAGACATTCTCTTGTGCACCACAGGAGCATTGTCCTTACTGTCCACAAGGCTGTCATCCACACTGTCCACCACAGGGAAATCCTCTCAACTCTTCAACACAGGTACATCCTCCCAAATGTCCACAACACGGATGTCCTCTCAACTATCAAACACAGCGAAGTTCTTCCCACTCTAAACAACAGGGACATCTCCCCACTGTGCACCACAGGGACATCCACCTGTGCACAACAGAGATATCCTAATCACTGTCTACCACAGGGATGTCCTCCCCACTGTGTACAACAAGGATGTCCTTTCCATTGTACACCACATGGACATCCTCTAGTTGTCCAAAAAAAGAACTTCCTTCCAACAGTTAACCACAGGGACATCTTCCTAACTGTCCACCACACAAATATGTTCCCCACTATCCACTACAGAAACATCCATCCCACTGTACACAACAGGGATATACTACCCACCTTCCTACAAAAGGATGTTCATCCCAATGATCACAACAGAAATGTCCTACACATGGTCCACCACAGGGTATCCTCCCAACTCTCCACCACAAGGAGATCCTCCCCACCGTCCACCACAGGGACCTTCTTCCCACTGTCCACCAAAGGGACATCCTTCCTACTATCCACATCACAGACATCTCCCCACTGTCCACCACATGGAATCCTTCCCACTGTCCACCACAGGGATGTCCTACCCCACAGTCCATCAGAGTGTGGTCCTCCCCACTGTCCACAACAAGGACATCCTCCTGTGCACAAGAGAGCTGTCCTCACCATTGTGCACCACAGGGACATATTTTGCATTGTCCACCACAGGGACATCATTCCTACTGTTCACAAAAGTGAGGTTCTCCCTGCTGTCCACCACAGGGACATCCTTACCACTGTCCATGACAGGGTCGTCCTCACCACTGTCCACCATGGTATTGTCCTTCCCATTGTTCACTAGAGGTCATCTTCCCCAATGTGCACAAAAGAGACATGCCTTTTACTGTCCACCACAGGGATGTCTTTCCCACTGTCCACCACAGAGAGCACCTCCCTGCTCTCCACCAAAGTGACAGTCTTCCCACTGTCCACCATAGAACGTCCTTTTCACTGTCCACCACAGGTACATCCTCTCCACTGTCCACCAGAGGGGAAAATCCTTCCCACTGTCCACCACATGGAGTTCCTCCCTAATGAACACCAGAGGGACATCCTTCCTACTGTTCACCACAGGAGGTCTTTCCCAATGTCCACAACAGGGACATCTTCCCACAGTCCACAACATATATTTCCTTCCAATGTCAACCACAGAAACCTCCTTTTAACTGCCCACTACAGGGAAGTGCTCTATACTGTCCACCACAGGTATGTGCCTTACACTGTCCAACACAGTGATGTCCTCTGCCCTGTCCACCACAGGCATATCATTTCCATGGTCCACCCCAGGGAGTCCTCTCTACTGTCCATCACAGGGATGTCCTTTCCACTGTTCACCAAAGTGACGTCCTCCACATTGTCCACAACAGGCATGTCCTTCCCACTGTCCAGCAAAGAAAGGTACACCCTGATGTCCACAACAGGAATGTACTTCCCAATGTTCACTAAATGATGTCCTCCCCTATGTCCACCAGAGAGACGTCCTTCCCACTGTTCACCACATGGTGTTTCTCCCCACTGTCCATGCGAGGGACATGCTTCCCACAGTCCACCACACAAAAGTCCTTCCAAATGTCCACAACATGAATGTCTTTCCCACAACCCAAAACATAAATGTCCTTCCCACTGTCCAACACATAGACCTACTTCCCACTGTGCACAACAGAAAGATCCTCTCTACTTGCCACCAGAGGAATGTCCTTACCACTGTTCACCTAAGTGACGTCCTCCCCTCTGTCCACAAGGGGGACATTCTTCTCACAGTTCACTAGAAGAGATCTTTCCCAATGTCCACAACAGAGATGTTCTTCCCACAGTTTACAACATAAATGTCCTTCACACTGTCCACCACAGGGATGTCTTCTCTACTGTCCATCTAAGCGATGTCCTTTCCACTGTCCACCACAGGGATGTCCTCTCAATTGTCCACAACAGGCATGTCCTTCCCACTGGCCTCTACAGAAAGGTACACCCTGATGTCCACAACAGGAACGTACTTCCCAATGTCCACTAAATGATGTCCTTTCCTATGTCCACCACAGAGACATCCTTAAACTGTCCACCACATGCTGTTTCTCCCTACTGTCCACGAGAAGGACATGATTTCCATTGTTCAGCAATCGGAGGTCCTTCCTAATGTACACAACATTGACATCCTTCTCACAATCCACAAATAAATATCCTCCCCACTGTCCAACACATGGACCTTCTTCCCACTGTTCACCACAGAAAGGTCCTCTCTACTGTCCACACATGGATGTCCTTACCACTGTCCAAACAAGTAACATCCTCCCCACTGTCCACAACAGTGATGTCCTTTCCACTGTCCACAATAGAAAGGTCTTCCCCACTGACCACCACAGGGATGTCCTTCTCACTGTCCACCTAAGTGATGTCCTCACCTCTGTCCACAAGAGGGACATTCTTCCCAAAGTTCACCACAAGGAGGTCTTTCCTAATGTCCACAACAGAGGCGTTCTTCCCACAGTCCACAACATAAAAGTCCTTCCTACTGTCCACCACAGGGTCCTCCTTCCCACTGTCTGCCACAGTGACGTCCTCCCCAGTGTCCACCACAGTAACGTACTACCCACTGTCCACCAGAGATATGTCCTACCCGCTGTCCACCACTGTTACATCTTTTCCACTTTCCACCAATATGAGGTCCTCTCCACTGTCCACCACAGAAAAATCCTTTGCACTGTTCACCACAGGGACAGCCTTCCCAATATCCACGACTGGGCGGTCCTCACCACAGTCCACAACAGGGACGTCCTTTCCACTGTCCACCACAGAAACATACTCATCATTGTCTATCACAGGGACATCTTTACCACTGTCCAACACAGAGAGGTCCTCCCTGCTGTCCACCACAGGGATGTCCTTCACACTGTCCACCACAGGGACAACCTCCCCACTGTCTACAACAGGGACGTCCTTCCCATTGTTTACCACATAGACATCCTTTCACTCTCCACACAAAGGACTTCTTTCCCACTGTTTACCACAGGGACCTCTGCGTAACTGTCCACCACACAAATATGCTCCCAACTGTCCACTACAGAAACATCCATCCACTGTACACAACAGGGAATTACTCCCCACTGTCCTTCACAAGGACGTCCATCACAGTGTCCACAACAGAAAGGTCCTACCCACTGTCCACCACAGAAACATCCTCCCAACTGTGAACCCCAAAGAGTTCCTCCCCAACAGTCCACCACAAGATCATTCTTCCCACTGTCCACCACAGGGACATCCTCCTGTGTACTACAAGGATATCCTTACCACTGTCCACAACATGGTTGTCCTCAACAATATGTACTACATGGAAGTTATCACCACAGTCCACCACAAGAATATCCTCTGCACTGTAAACCACAGGGACATCCTACCCACTGTCCACCACAGGGAGGTCCTCCCCTCCATCTACCAGAGGAACAACCTTCTGCCTGTCCACCACATTGTTGTCCTCAACACTGTCCTCCAAAGGGACGTCCTTCCCACAGTCGACCACAAGGATGACATTTCAATGGTCCATCACAGGGAAGTCCTCTTCACTGTCCACTACAGGGATGTCCTTTCCACTGTACACCACAGGGACATCCTCCTGTGCACAACAGGGATATATTTACCATTGTCTACCCCAGAGATGCCTTCTGCACTCCCCAATACAAGGACATCATTCCCACTGTCCACCAAAGAGACATTCCCTTGTGCACCACTGGAGCATTGTTCTTACTGTCCACAAGGCCATCATTCACACTGTCTACTACAGTGAAATCCTCTCAACTCTCCAACACAGGGACATCTTCCTAACAGTCCACAACACGGATGTCCTCCCAACTATCAAACACAGTGAATTCCTTCCCACTGAAAACAACAGGGACATCCTCCCCACTGTGCACAAAGGGACATCCCCCTGTGCACAACAGGGCTGTCCTAACCACTGTCCACAACAGATATGTGCTCCGCACTCTCCACCATATGGACATCTTTCCAACTATGCACCACAGGGATATTCTCTAGTGCACCACAGTAATATCCTCCCCACTGTCCATCACAGGGAAATGCTCCCCATAGTCCACCACTTGTATTTGCTCCCCACTGTCTACAACAGTGATATCCTTCCCACTATTCAAACTAGAAAAGTCCTCCCCGCTGTCCACCAAGACGACATCCTTAAGACTGTCCACTTCAGTGATATCCTCTCCTCAGATCATAAACAGGGATCTCCTTCCCACTGTCCATCACAAGTAGGTCCTCCCCACTTTCCACCAGAGGCAAACCCTTCCCATTGTCCACCACAAAGAGGTCTATCCCAATGTTCACAACAGGGATGTCCTTCCCACTGTCCACAACTTATATGTCCATTCCACCGTCCACCACAGAGACCTCCTTCCCACTGTCCACCACAGGGTAGTCTTCTCTACTGTCCAACACAATGATGTCTTTTCCACTGTCTACCAGATTGACGTCTTCGCCACTGTTTACAACAAACATGTATATACCACTGTCCACCACAGAAATGTTCTCTACACTGTCCACCACAGGGAGGTCCCCCCAACTGTAAATCACAGGGACATCCTTTCAACTGTTCACTATTGAGATGTCCTTCTCATTATCCACCACAGGGACATCCTCCTGCATACACAAGGACATCCTTACCACTGTACACAACATGGTTGTATTCTCCAATGTCCACTACAGGGACATCCTCACCACTGTCCACAACATGAATATCCTCCACACTGTAAACCACAGGGACATCGTACACATTGTCCACCCAGGGAGGTCCTCCCCACTGTCCACAACAGGAACATTCTTATGCCTGTCCACCACAGTGATGTCCTCCCCACTTTACATCTCAGGGACATCCTTTTGTGCACAACATGTATGTTCTTACCACTGTACTCCCCAGAGATGTCCTCCGAACTCCCCAGTACAAGGACACCCTTCTCACTGTCCACCAAAGAGACATTCTCTTGTGCACCACAGGAACTTTGTTCTTACAAGTTCTTACTACAGTCTACAAGGCTGTCTTCTGCTCTGTCCAATACACTTCTCATCATTGTCCATCACTGGACATCTTTTTCACTGTCAAACAAAGAGAGGTCCTCCCAGCTGTCCACCACAGTGACGTCCTTCCAACTGTCCACAACAGTAAAGTCCTCCCCACTGTCCAAAACAGGGATGTCCTCCCCACTGTCCACCATATGGACATCCTACCCACTAGCCATCACAGGGAGGTCCTTCCTACTGTCAACATAGAGAGGTCCTCGCAGCTGTCCAAAACAGGAACATCATTCTCACTGTTCACCACAAGGACATCCTCCCCACTGTGCACCACAGGGACATCCTCCTGTGCACAACAGTGATGTCCTCACCTTTGTGCACCACAGGAACGTCTGCCTTTGCACACCAGGAATGCCCTAACCACAGTTTACCCCAGAGATGTCCTCTGCACACTCCAAGGCAGGGACATCATATCCAATGTCCACCAAAGGACGTTCTCCTTTGCACCAGAGAAACTTCCTCAACACTCTTCACCAAAGGACGTCCTCCCCATTGTCCACCAAACGAACGTATTCCCCAAAGTCCACTAAAGAGAAGTCCTTTCCACTTTCCACAACAGGGACGTCCTTCCCACTGTCCACCACAGAGATTTCCTCCCAGCTCTCCACCACAGGGATGTCCTTCTCACTGTTCACCACAAGGACATCCTCCCCACTGTGCACAATAAAGACATCCTCCCATGCACAACAGGGATGTCCTCACCCTTGTGCACCACAGGAACATCTTCCTGTGCACACCATGGATGTCCTCACCACTGTCTACCCCAGAGATGTTCTTCGCAAAATCCACGACAGGGACATCATTCTCAATGTCTACCAAAGGGAACTCTCCTTTGCCCCAGAGAAACATCATCACCACTCTCCACCACAAGACATCCTGACCATTGTTCACCACAGGGACGTACTCCCCACTGTCCACCTAAGGGAAGTCCTCTCCTCTGTTTACAGCAGAGACATCCTTCCAACTATCCACCACAGGGGTTCCTGCCCACTGTCCACCAGAAAGACATCCTTCCAACTGTCTACCACAGGGACTTATTCCCCAGTGTCAACCAAAGGGACGTCCTCCCCACTTTCCACCAGAGGGATGTTTTCCACACGGTCCAACACAGGGTTGTCCTCACCAAGGTCCACTACAGGGATATCCTTCCTACTGTCCACCACAGGGAGGTCTTTACCACTGTCCACAACATGGATGTACTTCCCACTGTAAAACAAAGAAATGTCCTTCCCACTGTCCACGACAGGACACTTCCATCTGTCGACTACATTGACATCCACCCCATTGTCCACCACAGGGAAGTCCTCGCAACCATCCTTCACAGGGAGGTCCTCCCCATTGTCCACCACACAGATGTCCTCCACCGTGTAATCCACAGGCATGTCCTCCTCAGTGTGCACTACAGTGAAGTACTCACCACTCTATACCACAGGGATGTCCTTCCCATTGACCACCACCTCAGTGACTACCTACCCACTTTCCATCACAGAAATATCCTACCCACTGTCCACCACAGAAAGGTTCTCCCTGCTGTCCACCACAGGGACATCCTTACCACTATTTACCACAGGGTCATCCTCACCAATGTCCACCAGTGGGAAATCCTTCCCACTGTTCACCACAGGAACATCCTTTCCACTGTGCACCACAGGGACATTCTTCTGTTCATAACAGAAATGTTCTTACCACTGTCCATTGCAGAGATGTACACTGCACTCTCCACTCCAGGCAAATACTTCCCACTGTCCACCAAAAGACATTTTCTTGTGCACCACAGGAACATCCTCCCCACTGTCCACAAAATGTCATCATCACCACTGTCCACCACAGTGATGTGCTCTGCACTCTCCAAAACAGGGACATCTTTCCCAAGGTCCACCAAAATAGTGTTTTCCTGTGCACCACAGAAACGTCCACCCCACTGTCCACCATAGGGATGTCCTCATCACTGTCTAGCACAGGGATCAACTATCCAAACAGAGTGCTCCTCTTCACTGTCCACCACAGAGATGTCCTTCCCACTGTCCACCACATAGAGTTCCTCCCAGCTGTCCACCACAGGGATGTCCTCCAAATTGTCCACCAGAGGGATATCCTTCCCACTGTGCACCACAAGGAGGTCCTTCCCAATGTCCACAAAAGTGACATCCTTTTTAAAATCCACAACATAAACGTCTTTCTCACTTTCCAGAACAGGGATATCCTTCTTACTGTCTACCACAGGGAGGTCCTCTCTACTGTCCACCACAGTGATGTCCTTTCCACTGTCCACCACAGGGAAGTCCTCCTCACTGTCCAGCACAAGGACGTCCTTCCCCCTGTCCAGAACAGAAACTACCACCCCACTGTCCACCACGGGAATGTCCTACACTTGGTCAGCCACAGGGACATCCTGCCCAATGTTCACCACAGGGATGTTCTCATCAATGTCCACATAGAGTTGTCTTCAGCACTTTCACCACAGGGACATCATTTCCTGTCAAAAACAAGACGTCCACTGGACTGTCGACAACAGAGATGTTTTCCCACTGTCCACAACAGGGGCGTCCTCACCAATGTCCACCACAGGGGTGTGCTTTTCCATATTTCAAAAAGAAACATCCCTTCTGCCTTTTCTCTCTCTAGATGCCTTTCTGCTCTCTCCTCTGTCTGGATGCCCTTCTGTCTCTCCTCTCTCTGGATTCCCTTCTGTCTTCTCCTCTCTCTGGATGCACTTCTGTTCTCTTCTCTCTCTGGATTCCCTATTTTCTTTTCCTCTCTCTGGATGCCCTTCTGTCATCTCCTCTCTCTTGATGACCTTCTGTCTTCTCCTCTCTCCTGATGCCCTTCTGTTCTCTCCTCTCCCTGGATGCCCTTCTGTTCTCTCCTCTCTCTGTATTCTCTTCTGTCTTCTCCTTTCTTTGGATGCCCTTATGTTCTCTTCTCTCTTTGGAATCGTTTCTGTCTTCTCCTCTCTCTGGATGCCTAATGCTCTCTCCTCTCTCTAAATGCCTTTCTGTTCTCTCTTCTCTCCGGATGCCCTTCTGTTCTGTCCTCTCTTGATGAGCTTCTGTTCTCCCCTCTCTGTGGATGCCCTTCTGTTCTCTCCTCTCTCTGTATGCTTTTTTTTTCTCTCTTCTCTCTCGATGCCCTTCTGTCTTCTCCTATCTCTGGATGCCCTTCTGTATTCACATCCCTATGGATGCCCTTCAGGTTTCTCCTCTATCTGGATGCCTTTCTGTCTTCTCCTCTTTCTGGATGCCCTTCTGTTCTCTCTCTCCCTGGATGCCTTTCTGTTCTCTCCTCTTCTGGATGCCCTTCATTTCTCTCCTCTCTCTGTATGCCCTTCTTTACTCTCCTCTCTCTGGATGCCCTTCTGTTCTCTCCTCTCTCTGGATGCCCTACTGTCCTCTTCTCTCTCTGGATTTCCTTCTGTCCTCTCATATCACTGGTTTCCCTTCTGTTCTCTTCTCTCTCTAGATTCTCTTCTGTATTCTAAGATGCCCTTCTGTCTTATTCTCTCTCTGGAAGACATTCTGTCCTCTCCTCTCTCCAGATGCCCTTCTGTTCTCTCCTATCTCTGGATGCCCTTCTGTCCTATCCTCTCTTTGGATGCCCTTATGTTGTCTCCTATCTCTCGATGCTCTTCTGTTCTTCCCAATCTGTGGATGACCTTCTGTCCACTCCTCTCTCTACATGACTTTCTGTACGCTCCTTGCTGGATGCTCCTGTGTCCTCTCCTCTCTTTTTATGCTCTTCTGTTTTCTCCTCCATCTGGATTCCCTTCTGTCCTTCATCTCTCTGGATGTCCTTCTGTCTTCTCTTCACTCTGGATGCTCTTCTCTCTATTCCTCTCTTGATGCACTTCTGTTTTCACTCTATGGATGCCCTTCTGTCAACTCCTTTCTCTGGATGCCCTTCGGTTTCTCCTCTCATTGGATGCCCTTCTGTCTTCTCCTTTCTCTGGATGCCCTTTTGTCTTCTCTGCTCTTTGGATAATGTTCTATTCTCTACTCTCTCTGGATGCCCTTCTGTCTTCTCTGCTCTCTGGATGCCCGTCTGTTCTCTCCTCTCTGTGCATTCTCTTCTGACCTCTCCTCTCCATGGATGCCCTTCTGTTCTCTCTGCTCTCTGGATGCTCTTCTGCCCTCTCCTCTCTCTGTATGCCCTTCGGTCCTCACCTCTCTCTTGATGCCCAGTGTTCTATCCTCTCTCTGAATTCCCTTTTTGTCTTTCCTCTCTCTGGATGCACTGTGCTTTTCTCGTCTCTCAAGATGACCTTGTGTCCTCTATTCTCTCTGGATATCCTTCTGTTCTCTCATCTCTCTGGATTCCCATTTGTGCACTCCTCTCTCTGGATGCTGTTCTGTTCTCTCCTCTCTCTAGATGCCCTTCTGTCTTTTCCTCTCTTTTCCTATGCCCTTCTGTTCTCTTGATTCTCTCAATGCCCTTCAGTCTTTTCCTCTCTCTGGATGCCCGACAATTTTCTCCTTACTCTGGATATCCTTCTGTCTTCTCATCTCTCTAAATGCCCTTCTGTTATCTCCTCTCACTGGATGCCTTTCTGTCCTCTCCTCTCCCTGGATGCCCTTCTGTCTTCTCCTCTATCCAGATGCCCTTTGGTCCTCTTCTCTCTCTGGATGTCCTCCCATCTTCTGCTCTCTCTGGATGGTCTTCTGTTCTCTCCTCTTTCTGGATTCTCTCCTGTGGTATCATCTCTCTGGATGTGCTTCTGTTCTCTTTTCTTTTGGAATGTCCTTCTGTCCTCTCCTCTCTCTGGATGCCCTTCTGTCTTCTCCTTTTTTTGGATGCCCTTCTGTCCTCTCCTCTCTCTGGATGACCCTGTGTCCTCTTCTCTCTTTGGATGTCATTTCTGTCCTCTCTTCTTCTTGATGTCCTTCTGTCTTCTCCTCTTTCTGAATGCCTTTCTGTTCTCTTCTCTGTCTGGATGATCTTCTGTTCTCTCACCTCTCTTGATGCCCTTGTGTCCTCTCCTCTCACTGGATGCCCTTCTGTCTTCTCCTTTCTCTGGATGCCCTTCTGTCCTCTACTCTCTTTTGATGCCCTTCTGTTTTCTTCTCTCATCCAATGCTTTTCTATTCTCTCTTCTTTCTGGATGCTCTTCTGTATGCCCCTCTCTCTGGATGCCCTTCTTTCCACTCCTCTCTCTGGATGCCCTTCTGTCTTCTCCTCTCTCTGGATGCCCTTCTGTTCTCTCCTCTCTATAAATGCCCTTCTTTCCACTCCTCTTTCTGGATGCCCTACTGTCCTCTCCTTTCTCTGGATTTCATTTTGTCCTCATATCTCTGGTTTCCCTTCTG
Source organism: Arvicanthis niloticus (assembly GCF_011762505.2). Lineage (NCBI taxonomy): Eukaryota > Metazoa > Chordata > Mammalia > Rodentia > Muridae > Arvicanthis > Arvicanthis niloticus. The sequence continues at coordinate 29,905 of NW_023046338.1, forward strand.
TTCTCTTCTCTCTCTAGATTCTCTTCTGTCCTCTAATCTCTCTGGATGCACTTCTGTCTTCTTCTCTCTCTGGAAGACATTCTGTCCTCTCCTCTCTCTGGATGCCCTTCTGTTCTCTCCTCTCTCTGGATGCCCTTCTATCCTCTCTTCTCTTTGGATGTCCTTATGTTGTCTCCTTTCTCTCGATGCTCTTCTGTTTTTCCCAATCTGTGGATGACCATCTGTCCTCTCCTCTCTCTGGATGCCCTTCTGTTCTCTCATCTTTCTGGATGCTCTTCTGTTCTCTCCTCCCTCTGTATGCCCTTCTTTATTCTACTCTCTCTGGATGCCCTTCTGTTCTCTTCTCTCTGGATGCTCTTCTGTTTTCTCCTCTCTCTACATACCCTTCTATTCTCCTCTCTCTATATTCCTTTCTGTCCTCTCATCTCTCTGGATTCCCTTCTATTATATTCTCTCTATGCATGCTTCTCTGTTCTCTTATCTCTCTTTATGCCCTTTTGTCTTCTCCTCTCTCTGGATGTCCTTCTATCTTCTCTTCTTTCTGGATGCCCTTCTGTCTTCTCCTCTCTCTGGATGCCCTTCTGTTCTCTCCTCTCTCTAGATTCTTTTTTGTCGTGTCATATCTCTGGATGCACTTCTCTTCTCTTCTCTCTCTGGATGATCTTCTGTATGCTTATCTCTCTGCATGCTCTTCTGTTCTCTCCTCTCTATGGAAGATTTTCTGTTCTCTCATCACTCTGGATGTTATTGTGTCCTTTCCTCTTGCTGGAAGTCCTTCTGTCTTCTCCTCTCTCTGGATGCCCTTCTATTCTCTTCTCTCTCCGGATGCCCTTCACTCTTCTCTTCTATCTGGATGCCTGTCTGTCAGCTCCAATCTCCGGATGTCTTCTCCTCTCTCTGGATACCATTCTGTTCTCTGGTCTCAGTGAATGCCTTTATTTACTCTCTTCTAACAGGATGCCCTTCTGTCTGCTCCTCTCTCTGGATGCCCTTCTGTCCTCTCCTCTCTCTTGATGCCTTTCTGTCCTCTCATCTCTCTGGATGCCCTTCTATTATATTCTCTCTATGGATGTTCCTCTGTTCTCTATCTCTCTGGATGCCCTTTTGTCTTCTTCTCTCTCTGGATGCCTTTCTGTCTTCTCCTCTCTCTGGATGCCCTTCTGTCCTCTCCTCTCTCTGGATTCCTTTCTGTTCTCTCTTCTCTCGGATGCCCTTCTGTTCTCTTCTCTTTCTGGATGCCCTTCTTCCCTCTACTCTCTCTGATTGCCCTTCTGTTCTCTCCTCTCTCTGGATGCCCTTCTTTACTCTCCTCTCTCTGGATGCCCTTCTGTATTCTCCTCTCTCTGGATGCCTTATATCTTCTACTTTCTCTGGATGCCCTTCTATCTTCTCTGCTCACTGGATACCGTTCAATTCTCTACTCTCTCTGGAAGACCTTCTGTCTTCTCTGCTCTCTGGATGCCCATCTGTTCTCTCTGTGCATGCCCTTCTGAAGTCTCCTCTCCATTGATGCCCTTCTGTTCTCTCTCTGGATGCCATTTCTTCCTCTCTTCTCTCGGGATGCCCTTCTTTCTTCCCCTCTCTCTGGATGCCCTTCTGTTCTCTTCTCTCTCTGGATGATCTTCTGTTCTCTCATCTCTCTGCATGCCCTTGTGTCCTATTTTCTCTCTGGATGCCCTTCTGTCTTCTCTTCTCTATGGATGCCCTTCTGTCCTCTCCTCAATTTTGTTGTCCTTCTGTTTTCTTCTCTCATCCAATGCTCTTTTATTCTCTCCTCTCTTTGTATGCCCTTCTTTAATCTCCTCTCTCTGGACGGCCTTCTGTTCTCTCCTCTCTCTGGATGCCCTTCTGTCATCTCTGCTCTATGGATGTTCTTCTGTTGTCTCCTTTCTCTGGATGACCTTATGTCCTCTCCTCTCTCTGGATGCCCTTCTGACCTCACCTCTTTCTGGATTTTTTTCTGTCCTCTCATATCCATGGTTGCCCTTCTTTTCTATTTCTCTCTAGATTATCTTCTGTTCTCTAATCTCTCTGAATGCCCTTCTGTTCTCTCCTCTTTCTGGATACTCTTCTATTCTCTCCTCTCTTTGGATTCCCTTATGTTGTCTCCTCTTTCTAGATGCTCTTCTGTTATTCCTAATCTGTGGATGCCCTTCTGTTCTCTCCTCTCTCTACATACTTTTCTGTTCTCTCCTCTCTCTATTGCTTTTCTGTCCTCTCCTCTCTTGTGACTTTCTGTTCACTCTTCTCACTGGATGCCCTTGTGTCTTCTCCTTTCTCTGGATGCCCTTCTGTCCTCTCCTCTCTTTTGATGCTCTTCTGTTTTCTCCTCCCACAAGATGCTCTTCTCTCTCTCTTCTTTCTGGATGCTCTTCTGTATTTTCCTCTCTCTGGATGCCCTTCTTTACTCTCCTCTCTCTGGATGCCCTTCTGTCTTCTCCTCTCTCTGGATGCCCTTCTGTTCTCTCCTCTCTATGGATGCCCTTCTGTCCTCTCCTCTCTCTGGATGCCCTTCTGTCCTCTTCTTTCTCAGGATTTCCTTCAATCCTGTCATATCTCTTGTTTCCCTTCTATTCTCTTCTCTCTCTAGATTCTATTCTGCCCCCTATTCTCTCTAGATACGCTTCTGTCTTCTTCTCTCTCTGGAAGCCCTTCAGTCCTCTCCTCTCTGGTTGAGGTCAGAATGGCATCCAGTGAGAGGAGATAACAGAAGGAAATCTAGAGAGAGGAGAAGACAGAAGGATATCCAGTGTGAGGAGAAAATTGTAGGGCAACGAGTGAGAGGAGAAGACTGAAGGGCATCGAGAGAATCTAGAGAACAGAAGGGCATAGGGAGAGAGAGAAGACAGAAGGGCATCCAGAGAAAGGAGAGGACAGAAGGGCATCCAGAGAGAGGAGAGCACAAAAGGGAATCCAGAGAGACGAAAGAACAGAAGGATATCCAGAGAGAATAGAGGACACAATGGCATCTTGTGAGAGGAGAGATGAGAAGCGCATCCAGAGAGAGGAGAAGACAAAAAGCGAATCCAGAAAAAGGAGAAGACAAAAAGGGAATTCAGAGAAAGGAGAGAACAGTAGGGCATCCAGAGTAAGGAGAGGACAGAATGGCATGCAGAAAGAGGAGACGACAGAAGGACATCCAGAGAGAGGAGAGGACAGAAGGGCATCCAGAGAGAGGAGAATACAGAAGGGATCCAGAGAGAGGAGAGCACAGAAAGCCATCCAGAGAGAGGATAGGACAGAAGGGCATCCAGAGAGAGGAGAGGACAGAAGGGCATCCAAAGAGAGGAGAAGACAGAAGGGCATCCAGAGAGTGGAGAGAACAGAAGGTCATCCATGGAGAGGAGATGTCAAAAGGGCATCCACAGAGAGGAGAGAAAAGACGGGCATCCAGAGAGCAGAGAAAACAAAAGGGCATCCAGAGAGAGAAGAGAATAGAACATTATCAAGAGAGCAGAGAAGACAGAAGGGCATCAAGAGAAAGGAGAAGACAGAAGGGCATCCAGTGAGAGGAGAGAACAGAAAGGCATCAAGAGAGAGGAGAGGATAGAAGGGCATCCAGAGAGAGGAGAGGACAGAAAGGCAATAGAGAGTGGAGAGAACAGAAGTGAATCCAGAGAGAGGAGAAGACCGAAGTGCATTCAGAGAGAGGGAGAGAGCATTAGGGCATCCAGAGAGAAGAGAAGACAAAAGGGATTTCAAAGAGAGGAGAGAATAGAAGGGCATCCATAAACAGGAGAGAACAGAAGGGCATCCAGAGACATGAGAGAACAGAAGATAATCTAGAGAGAAAAGAGAACAAAAGGGCAACCAGAAATATGAGAGGACAGAAAAAATCCAGAGAGAGGAGAGGACAGAAGGGCATCCAGTGCGTGGAGAGTACAGAAGGGCATCCAGTGAGAGGTGAGGACAGAATGGCATCCAGAGAGAGGAGAGGACAGAAGGACATCCAGAGAGAGGAGAGGACAAAAGGGCATCCAGAGAAATGAGACAACAGAAAAACATCCATAGAGCGGAGATGACTGAAGGTCATCCAGAGAGAGGAGAGACTAGAAGGGCATCCAGAGAGAGGAGAATACAGAAGGGCATCCACAGAGTGGAGAGAATAGAAGAACATCAGATGAAAAAAGAAAACAGAAGGGCATCAAAAGAGAGGAGAAGACAGAAGGGCATCCATAGAGAAGAGAATACAAAAGGACATCCAGAGAGAGGAGAGGACACAAGGGCATTCAGAGAGAGGAGAGAACAGAAGATCATCCAGAGAGAGAAGAGAAAAGAAGGGCATCCAGAGAGAGGAGAAGACAGAAGAGCATCCCGAGAGAAGACAGGAAAGAAATGGCATCCAGAGAGAGGAGAAGACAGAAGGGATCCAGAGAGAGGAGAGAACAGAAATGGCATCCAGAGAGAGAAGAGGACATAAGGGCATCCAGAGATAGGAGAGGACAGAAGGGCATTCAGAGAGAGAAGAGAAAAGAAGGGCATCAAGAGAGAGGAGAAGACTTAATGGCATCGAGAGAGTCGAGAGAACTGATGGGCATAGGGAGAGAGGAGAAGACAGAAGGGCATCCAGAGAGAGGAGAGGACAGAAGGGCATACAGAGACTGGAGAGGACAGAAGGGCATCCAGAGAGAGGAAAGGACACAAGGGCACCCAGAGAGATCAGAGTACAGAAGATCATCCAGAGAGAGAAGAGAACAGAAGGGCATCCAGAGAGAGGAGAAGACTTAAGGGCATCCAGAGAGTCGAGAGAACTGATGGGAATAGGGAGAGAGCAGAAGACAGAAGGGCATCGAGAGAGGAGAGGACAGAAGGGACTACAGAGACTGGAGAGGAGAGAAGGGCATCCGGTGAGAGGGAGGAAAGGAGGGCATCCTGAGACTGGAGAGTACAGAAAATCATCCAGAGAGAGAGAGAGAGAGAAGAGTAGTACATCCAGAGAGCGGAGAAGAACAGGGGTCATCCAGACCGAAGAGAGGAGAAGACAGAGAGAAGAGACAACAGAAGGGATTCCAGAGAGAGGAGAGAACAGAAAAGAATCTAGAGAGAGGAGAGGACAGAATGGAATACAGAGAGAGGATAAGACAGAAAAACATCCAGAGAGATGATAGGACAGAAAGGTATTCAGAGAGAGCACGAAATGGAAGGGCATCCGGAGAGAGGAAAATACAGAAGGGCATCCAGAGAGAGGAGAGGACAGAAGGACTTCCAAAGTAAAAAGATAACAGAAGGGCATCCAGAGAGAGGGCAGGACAGAACTGCATCCAGAGAGAGGAGAGGTTAGAAGGGCATGCAGAGACAGTAGATGACACAAGGGCATCCTGAGACACAAAGGAACAGAAGAGCATCCAGAGAGATGAGAGGACACAATGGCAATTAGAGAGATGAGAGAACAGAAGAACATGCACAGATAGAAGAGCACAGAATTGCATCTAGAGAGATGAGAGAGAACAGATCATCCAGAGAGAGAAATGTACAGAAGGACATCCAGAGAGATGAGAGGACAGAAGTGAATCTAGATAGAAGAGAGAACAGAAGGCCATCCAGAAAGAGGATAAAACAGAAGAGCATGCAGAGAGATGAGAGGACAAAAGGGCATCCAGAGGGATGAGAGAACAGAAGAGCATCCATAAGAGAAAGAAGCATAAGGGCATGTACAGAGATGAGAGGAAAAAAGGGAATCTAGAGAAAAGTGAAAAGAGAAGGGCATGTAGAGAGAGGAGAAGACAGCAGGACATCCATAGAGAGGAGAAGACAGAAGGGCATCCGGATAGAGGAGAGAACAGAAGGGTCTCCAGAGAGAGGAGACAACAGAAGGTCATCCAGATGGAGGAGAAGACAGAAGGGCATACAGAGAGAGGAGAGGACAGAAGGAATCCAGAGAGGGGGAAGACAGAAGGGCATCCTGAGACTGGAGAGAATAGAAAATCATCAGGACAGAGGAGAGAGGGATAGAGCATCCAGAGAGATGAGAAGAAAGAATGTCCTCCAGACAGAGAATAGAACAGACGGGCATCCACAGAGAGGAGAAGACAGAAGGGTATCAAGAGAGAGGAGAGGGCAGAAGGGCATCCAGAGTGGAGGATACAGAAGGGCATCCAGAGAGAGGAGAAGAAAGAAGGGAATACAGAGAGAGGAGAAGACACAAGGGCATCCAGAGAGAGGAGAGTACAGAATGGCAACAAGAGAGAGTAGAGAACATAAGGGCATCCAGAGAGAAGAGAAGACAGAAGGGCATCCAGAGAAAGAAGAGGACAGAAGGGAATTTAGAGATAGAAGAGGACATGCGGGCATCCAAAGAGAGGAAAGGACGGAAGGCCATCCTGAGAGAGGAGAGAAAGAAGGGCCTCCATAGACAGGAGAGAATAAAGGCCATTCACAGAGTGGAGAAAACAGAAGGGCATCCAGAGAAAAGAGAGGACAGGATCGAGGGAGAGGATAGAACAGAAGGGCATCCAGAGAGAGGAGAGTACAGAAGAGCATCCAGAAAGAGGAGAGAACAGAAGGGCATCCAGAGAGAGGAGAGGACAGAAGGGCATCCACAGAGATGGAAGAACAGAAGAGCATCGAGAAAAAGGAGAGAACAGAAGGGCTTCCATAGATATGATAGGACAGAAGACATCCAGAGATAGGAGGAAACAGAAGGGCATCCAGTGAGAGGAGAAGAAAGAAGGGCATCCAGAGAAATGAGAAGACAGAAAGGCATCCAGTGCGAGGAGAGAACAGAAAGGAATCAAGAGAGAGGAAAGGAGAGAAGGGCTTCCAGAGAGAGGAGAGTACAGAAGGTATCCATAGAGAGGAGAGAACAGAAAGGCATTCAGAGATAGGAGAGGACATAAGGGCATCCAGAGAGAGGAGGGGACAGAAGGGCATCCAGAGAGAGTAGAGAACAGAAGGGCAACTCAAGAGATGAGAGAACAGGAGAGCATCTATAGAGAGAAGAGAACAAAAGGGAAACCAGAAATATGAGAGAACAGAAGGGAATCCAGAAAGAAGAGAGGACAGAAGGGTATCCAGAGCGAAGAGAGGACAGAAGGGCATCCAGAGATAGGAGAACAAAAACGGGAATCCAGAGAGATGAGAGAACAGAAGGATATCCAGAGAGAATAGAGGACACAAGGGCATCTTGAGAGAGGAGAGAAGAGCAGCACATCCAGAGAGAGGAGAAGACAAAAATGGAATCCAGAGAGAGGAGAGAACAGTAGGGCATCAGAGAGAGGAGAGGACATAAGAGCATCCAGAGAAAGGAGTGGACAGAACTGCATCCAGAGAGAGGAGAGAACAAAAGGGCATCCAGAGAGAGGAGAGTAGAGAAGAGATCCAGAGAGAGGAGAGAACAGAAGGGCATCCAGAGAGAGGAGAGGAGAGAAAGCAATCCAAAGAGAGGAGAGAACAGATGGGCATCCTGAGAGCAGAGAAAACAGAAAGGCATACAGAGAGAGTAGAGAATAGAACGGTATCCAGAGAGAGCAGAGAAGTCAGAAGGCCATCCAGAAAAAGGAGAAGATAGAAGGGCATCCATTGAGAGGAGAGAACAGATGGGCATCCAGAGAGAGGAGAAGACAGAATGGTATCCATAGAGAGATGAAAACAGAAGTGCATCCAGAGAGAGAAGAGAGAAGGGCATCCAGATTGAAGAGAAGACAGAAGAGCATTCGGAGAGAAGAGAGATCAGTAGGTAAACCAGAGAGAGAAGACAGGACATCCAGAGAGATGAGAGGACAAAAGGGAATCCAGACTGAGGAGAGAACAGAAGGGCATAAAAAAGAGGAGAGGACACAGTGCATCCAGAGAGAGGAGAGAACAGAAAGGCATGTATAGAGAGGAGAGGACAGAAGGGCATCCACAGATTGGGAAGAACAGAAGAGCATAGAGAGTGAGGAGACAACATAAGAGCATCCAAAGAGAAGAGAGGACAGAAGGGCATCCAGAGAGAGGAGATAACAGAAGGGCATCTGGAGAGAGGAGAAGACAGAAGGGCTTCCAGAGAGAGAAGAAGACAAAAAGGCATCTAGAGTGATTAGAGGACAGAAGAGAATCTAGAGCGAGAAGAGTACAGAAAGGCAACCAGAGATATGAGAAGACAGAAGGAAATCCAGAGAGAGGAGAGGACAGCAGGGCATCCAGAGAGAGGAGAGGACAGAGGGGCATCCGGAGAGAGGAGAGAACAGAAGGGCATCCAGAGAGAGGAGAAGACAGAAGGGCATCCAGAGAGAAGGAGTAAAGAAGGGCATCCAGAGGGAGGAGAGAACAGAAGGACATCTAGAGAGAGGAGACAACAGAAGGATATCCAGAGTGAGGAGAAAATAGTTGGGCATCCAGAGATAGGAGAAGACTGAAGGGCATCGAGAGACTCGAGATAACAGAAGGGCATAGGGAGAGAGGAGAAGACAGAAGGGCATCCAGAGAGAGGAGAGGACAGAAGGGCATCAAGACAGAGGAGAGCACAAAAAAGAATCCAGAGTGACTAGAGAACAGAAGGATATCCAGAGAGAATAGAGGACACAAGGATCTTGAGAGAGGAGAGAAGAGAAGCACATCCAGAGAGAGGAGAAGATAAAAATGGAATCCAGAGAGAGGAGAGGACAGAAGGAAAACTAGATACAGGAGAGGACAGAAGGGCATCCAGAGAGAGGAGAGTACAGAACGGATCCAGAGAGCATAGAAGACAGAAGGGCATCCAGAGAAAGGAGAAGACAGAAGGGCATCCAGTGAGACGAGAGAACAAAAGGGCATCAAGAGTTAGGAGAGGATAGAAGGGCATCCAGAGAGAGGAGAGGACAGAAAGTCATCCAGTAAAAGGAGAGAACAGAAGTGAATCTGAACAGATGAGAAGACAGAAGGGCATTCAGAGAGATGAGAGAGCATTAGGGCATCCAGGGAGAGGAGAAGACTGAAGGGAATCCAAAGAGAGGAGAGAACAGAAGGGCATCCAGAAAGAGGAGAGAACAGAAGGGCATCCAGAGAGATGAGAGAACAGAAGATAATATATTGAGAAAAGAGAACAGAAGGGCAACCAGAGATATGAGATGACAGAAAAAATCAAGAGAGAGGAGAGGACAGAAGGGCATCCAGGGTTGGAGAGTAAAGAAGGGAAACCAGAGATATGAGAGGACTGAAAAAATCCAGAGAGAGGATAGGACAGAAGAGCATCCAGAAAAAGGAGAGTACAGAAGGGCATCCAGAGAGAGGTGAGGACAGAAGGGCATCCAGAGAGAGGAGAGGACAGAAGGGCATTCAGAGAGTGGAGAGACCAGAAGGGCATCCAGAGAGAGGAGAATACAGAAGGGCATTCATAGAGAGGAGAGAATAGAAGAGCATCGGACGAGAGGAGAAAACAGAAGGACATAAAAAGAGAGGAGAAAACAGAAGGGCATCAAAAGAGAAGAGAAGACAGAAGGGCATCCAGAGAGAGGAGAGGACACAAGGGCATCCAGAAAGATGAGAGAACAGAAGATCATACAGAGAGAGAAGTGAACAGAAGGGAATCCAGAGAGAAGAGAGAAAAATAGGGCATCCAGAGAGAGGAGACAACAGAAGGGCATCCAAAGAAAAAAGAAAACAGAAGGGCATCAAGAGAGTGAAGAGGACAGAAGGACATCCCAAAAGAAGAGAGAATATAAGTACATCCAGAGAGATGATAGAACAGGAGAGAATCCAGAAAGAGGAGAGAACAGGAGCCCATCCAGAGAGAGCAGACGCCAAAAGGATATCCAGAGTGAGGAGATAATTGTTGGGCATCCAGATGAAGGAGAATACTGAAGAACATCGATAGAATCGAGAGAACAAAAGGTCATACGGAGAGAGGAGAAGACAGAAGGGCATCAAGAGTGAGGAAAGGACAGAGAGAATTTAGAGAAAGGAAAGGACAGAATGGCATCCACGGAGACAAAAGAACAGAAGGACATCCAGAGAGAGGAGAAGACAGAAGGGCATCAGGAAAGAGGAGAGAACAGAAGGATATGCAGAGGGAGGAGACAACAGAAGGTCATCCAGAGTGATGAAAATACAGATGTTCATCCAGAGAAAGGAGAGGACAGAAGGGCATCCAGAGAGAGGAGAATACAGAAGCACATTTAGAGAGAGGATGGGAAAGAAAGGCATCCGGAGAGAGGAGAGAACAGAAGTGCATCCAGAGAGTGGAGAAGACAGAAGGCATCAAGTGAGAGAGGAAATTACAGAAAGGCATCCAGAGAGAAGAGAAAAGAAGGGCATCCAGGGAGAGGAGAAGACAGAAGGGCATACAGAGAGAGGAGAGGACAGAAAGGCATAAAAAGAGAGGAGAGGACAGAAGTGCATCCAGAGAGTGGAGAGAACAGAAAGGCATGTAGAAAGAGGAGAAGACAGAAGGGCATCCAGAGAGATGAGAGAACAGAAGAGCATCCAGAGAGAGAAGAGACACAGGGCATCCAGAGAGATTAGAGAACAGAAGGTCTTCCAGAGATAGGAGAGAACAGAAGGGCATAGAGAGAGATGAGAGGACAGAAGAGAATCTAGGGAGAGGAGAGAACTGAAGGGCATCCAGAGAGATGAGAAGACAGAAGGGCATCCAGAGAGAGGAGAGGACAGAAGGGCATTCAAAGAGAGGAAAGAACAGAAGAGCATGCAGAGAGAGGAGAAAACAGAAGGGCATCCGGAAAGAGGAGAGGACAGAAGGTAATCAAGAAAGAGGAGACAAAAGAATGTCATCCAGAGTGACAAAAAGACAGGAGGGCATCCAGAAAGAGGAGAGGACAGAAGGGCATCCAAAGAGAAGAGAACAGAAGGGCATCCAAAGAGAAGAGAAGACAGAAGGGCATCCAGAGTGTTGAGAGGACAGAAAGGCATGTAGAGAGAGGACAATACAGAAGGGCATCCATAGATAGGTGAAAACAAAAGGGCATCCAGAGAGTGGAGAAGACAGAAGGGCATCCAGAGAGATGACGGGAAAAAAGAAAATCATGTGAGTGGAGAGATCAGAAGCCATCCAGAGAGAGGGGAAGACAGAAGGGCATCCGAAGAGAGGAAAAGACAGAAGGGCTTCCAGAGAGGAGAGAACAGACAGTCATCCATAGAGACAACAAGACAAAAGGGCGTCCAGAGAGAGGAGAGAACAGAAGTGCTTTCAGAGAGAGAGGAGAGAACAGAAGGGCATGTAGAGAGAGAAGAACACAGAATGGCATCCAAGATAGTTGAAAAAGAAGGGCATCCAGAGAGGAGAAGACAGATGGGCATCCAGTTAGAAGGGAGAACTGAAGGGCATCCAGAGAGAGGAGACAACAGAAGATCATACAGAGAGAGGAGAAGACAGAAGGGCATACAGGGAGAGGAGAGAACAGAAGGGAATCTGGAGAGAGGAGAGAATTGAAGGGCATCCAGAGAGAAGAGAAGACAGAAGGCCATCCAGAAAGAGAAGAGGAAAGAAGGGAATCCAGGGAGAGAAAAGGACAGAAGGGCATCCAGAGAAAGGAGAGGACAGAAGGCCATTCAGTGAGATGAGAGAAAAAAAGGGCATCCAGTGAAAGGAGAAGACCGAAGCTCATCCAGAGAGATGAGAGAACAGAGGGGCACCCAGAGATAGGAGAATACAGAAGGGCATCCAGAGAGCATAGAAGAAAGAAGGGCATCCAGAGAGAGGAGACAACAGAAGGTCATCCAGAGGGAGGAGAAGACAGGAGAGCCTTTATGGTGAGAAGAAAACAGAAAGGCAACCAGAAAGATTAGAGGACAGAAGGGATTTCAGAGAGAGAAGAGGACAGAAGGGCATGCAGAGTGAGGAGAAACAGAATGGCATCCAGAAAAGGAGGAACAGAAGGTAATCCAGAAAAGAGAGACAACAGAAGGTCATCCTGAGTAATGAAAAGACAGAAGGGCATCCAGAGAGAGGAGAGGACAGAAGGTCATCCAAAGAGAAGAGAAAAGAAGGGCATTCAGAGAGAAGAGAAGACAGAAGGGCATCCAGAGAGAGGAGAAGACAGAAGGGCATCCAGAAAGAGGAGAGAACAGAAGGGCATCCAGAGAAATGAGAGTACAGGAGAGCCTCCATAGAGAGAAGAGAACAGAAAGACAAAGAGAGATATTAGAGGACAGAAGGGTCTAACGTGCCCCACTTCGAGCCTTGCATCCGTGGAGAAATCACGAGAAGCAGAGATCAGGTAGTTACTGCAAAAACGAGGCTTTAATCTTTCTCACACACGTGGGAAGCGCGGAGAGGCGCGGAAGGGGAGAGCTGAGGAAGGGGTCAAGCTTAAGTACAGTCTAGAGTGACGTATTCACTTCTGATGGCTGTTCGCTCACCACCCAATATTATGCCTCGGGATTGGCAGTGACTTGGCACTCCTATCTGCCTAGCAACTGCGCAGATAATTATTTACATCTGGAGAAGACATGCGGCCAGCGCCATCTTCAAAATGCAAATGTGTAGCCACTGAAACAGTGGCTCACTACATCTCCCCCTGTTTAAATTATTAATATGAAACAGTCTTTTGTCGATTAAATGTAGTACCAAATAAGATTCGAACTCAAACCCGATCAAGCAAACTCCATCTTGGTGGAATAAGCGATCAAGATTATTCAAGCCCGAAGATTTTTCCTTACCCTACCAGGTGCAATGGAAACCAGTCCTCTGGGTGCACGGGCTAAGGAAATATAAAGAGAATTGACACCCATCCCTGTGCAATGGAGTATAGCTCCCAGGAGTGCGAGGGCTGTCAACCTATTATTAGGTACCACAATTATTTAGGCAAGAGCTGGCTGGACTTAGACCTCTCATCTAATCCAGTGCAATGAGCTGAGCTCCTGGGGTGCATAGACTGAGAGGGTCTCTGTCATAGGCTATTTTCTAGCCTAGATCGTTGAATTTCAGGGAGGGATGCTCTTGCTCTAAGGCTGCAAGTGCTTAGGCTTTAAGCTACCTTGTCACGTTTTTGTTGGGCTCTGAGCTTACAAACCAACCATCTATGAATACTAATTCACATCATAGGGCTGTATCAAGCAGGCCTATTCCGGCTCTTTGGAAAGAAAGAAAGAAAAGAAAGAAAGAAAAGGCAGGAGAAATTTATTTTTAAGAAGTAAAATCTCCACGGGCAGCAGGTTCCATCCGATGGTAATCCGGGCTTGCAATCACTGCTGTACCTGGTCCAACTTCCCATTCCACTTTCCTTTTAAATAATCAGAAAGATTATGGCTTTAAATAAATGCATCATTCACAAATCTTAGAGGTGTAACACCTCTGTTCACTCCTCTCTCTTGATGCCCTTCTGTTCTCTCCTCTATGGATGTCCATATGTCTTCTCTCTCTCGATGCCCTTTGCTCTCTCCTCTCTCTGAACTCCCTTCTGTCTTCTCCTCTTTCCAGATGCATTTCTGTTCTCTCCTATTTCTGGATGCCTTTCTGTTCCCTTTTCTCTCTGTATGCTCTTCTCTGTTCTCTCTCTTTATGGCCTTCTGTTTCTCCTATCTCAGCATGCACTTCTGTTTTCTCTCTGGATGCTCTTCTGTCATCTCCTCTTTCTGGATGCCCTTCTGTTCTCTCCTCTCTCTGGATTCCTTTCAGTCTTTTCCTCTCTCTGGATGCCCTTCTGTTCTCTCCTATTTCTGGATGCACTTCTGTTCTCACCTCTCTTCGTATGCTCTTCTGTCTTCTCCTCTCTCTCAATGAATTTCTGCTCTCTCCTCTCTCTGAATGCCCTTCTGTTCTCTCCTCTTTCTGGATGCCCTTCTGTTCTCTCCTCTTTCCAGACGCCCTTCTGTCTTCTCCTCTCTCTGGATGCCCTTCTTCTCTTTCTTCTCTCTGGATGCCCTTCTGTTCTCTCCTCTCTGGATGGCCTTCTGTCTTCTCCTCTCTCTAGATTTCCTTCTGCTCTCTCCTCTCTCTGGAAGCCCTTCTGTTCTCTCCTCACTGCGGATTCCCTTCTGTATTCTCCTCTCTCTGGATGCCCTTCTGTCTTCTCCTCTCTCTGGATGCCCTTCTGTTCTCTCCTCTCTCCGGATGCCCTTCTGTTCTCTCCTATCTCCGGATGTCCTTCTGTCTTCTCCTCTCTCTGGATGCCCTTCTATTCTCTCCTCTCTCTGGATTCCCTTGTGCTCTCTCATATCTCTGTTTGCCCTTCTGTTCTCTTCTCTCTCTGGATGCTCTCCTTTTCTGTCATCTTTCTGAATGCCCTTCTGTTCTTCCTCTCTTTGCATGCCCTCTGACTTCTCCCCACTATGGATGCCCTCCTGTTCTCTTCTCTGTGTGGATGATCTTCTGTTTCTCCCACTCTCTAGATGCCCTTGTGTTCTATCCTCTTCTGGATATTTTTCTGTCTTCTCCTTTTCTTTATGCCGTTCTGTCCTCTCTTCTCACTCGATGCCCTTCTGTCTTCTCTCTGTGGATGTCCTTCTGTTCTCTCCTCCATCAGGATGACCTTCTTCCTGCTCCTCTCTCTTGATGCGCTTTCTTACTCTCCTCACTCTGAATGATTTTCTGTTCTCTCCAGTCTCAGGATGCCCTTCTGTCCTCCCTCTCTCCAGATCCCCTTCTGTTCCTCCTCTCTCCAGATATCCTTTTGTCCTCTCCTCTCTATGTATGCCTTTCTGTCTTTTCATCTCTCTGGATGACATTCTGTTCTCTCCTATATTCGGATGCCCTTCTGTCTTCTCCTCTCTCTGGATGCCTTTCTGAACTCTCCTCTCTCCAGATGCTCTTCTGCTATCTCATCTCTCTGGATGCCCTTGTCTCTTCTCATCTCTCTGGATGCCCTTCTGTTTTTACCTCTCTATGGATGCCCTTCTGTCTTCTACTCTCTCTACATGCCCTTCTGTTCTCTCAGCTCTCTAGATTCCCTTCATTCCTCTCATCTCTCTGGTTGTCCTTGTGTCCCCTCCTCTAACTGGATACTCTTCTCTCTTCTCCTTTCTCTGGATGCCCTCTTGTCCTCTACTCTCTCTGGATGACTTTCTGTTCTCTCCTCACTCCAGATGCTCTTCTGTCTTCTCTCTCTGCATGTCCTGTTTTCCCCTCTATACCAATGCCCTTCTGTGTTCTCCTCTCTGTACATGCCTTTTTGTTCACTCCTCTCTCTAGATTCAATTCTGTCCAATTCTCTATCTGTTCAATTCTGTTCAATTCTCTATCTGGATACCCTTCTGTTCTCTCCTTTCTCTGGATGACCTTCTGTCTTTTTCTCTCTCTTGATGGCTGTATATTGTCTCCTCTCTCTGGATGACCTTCTGTTCTCTCCTTTATCCAGATGCCTTCTGTCTTCTCCTCTCTCTGGATGCCCTTCTGTTCTTTCCTCTCTCTTGATGCCCTTCTGTCCTCTCCTCTCTCTGGATGCCCTTCTGTCTTGCCCTCTTTCTGGATGCCCTTCTGATCTCTCCATGCTCTGGATGCCTTTCTGTACAGTCATCTCTCTGGATGTCCTTCTGTCTTTTTTTTTTCTCTGGATGTCCTTGTTTTCAGCTATCTATGGATGTCCTCCTTTCTTCTCCTCCCTCTACATGAATTTTTGTCCTCACATCTCTATGGATGCTCTTCTGTCTTCTCCTCTATCTGGATGCCCTTCTGTCCTCTTCTCTCTATATATGCCCTTCTATCTTTTCGTCACGATGGATGACCTTCTGTTGTCTCCTCTCTCTCTGGATGCCCTTCTGTTCTATTCTCTCTCTAGATTCTATTCTGTACTCTCATCCCTCTTGAGGGCCTTCTGTACCCTTCTCTCTCTTGATGATCTTCTGTTTGTGCATCTCTATGGATGCCCTTCTGTTCTCTACTATCTCTGGAAGATCTTTGTTCTCTCATATCTCTGGATGCCCTTGTGTCCTCTCCTCTATCTGGATGCTCTTCTCTTCTCTCATCTCTCTGCATGCCCTTCTGTCTTCTAATCTCTCTACATGCCTTTCTATTCTCTCCTCTCTGAATGTTGTCTGTTCTCTCCTCTTTATGGTTGCCCTTCCATTTTCTCTTGTCTCTGGATGCCCTTCTGTCTCTCTTCTATCTGGATGCCCTTCTGTTCTCTCCCTTATCCAGAAGCCTTTCTGTCCTCTGCTTCATCAGGATGCCCATCTGTTCTCCTCTCTTTGGATGCCCTTCTTTTCTCTTCTCTCTGGATTCCCTTCTGTAATCTCCTCTCTCTAGATGCCTTCTGTCTTCTCTCCCTGGATGCCCTTCTGTTCTCTTCTCTCTCTGGATTCCCTTCTGTTCTCTGCTCTCTTGGAAGCCCTTCTGTCCTCTTTTCTCTCTAGATATCCTTCTGTCATCTAATATCTCTCTTTTCTTTCTATACTCTTCTCTCTATGAAGACTCTCCTCTACTCTCATCTCTCTGGATGCCCTTCTGTTTTCTCCTCTCTCTGGATGCTCTCTGTCTTCTCCTCTCTCTGGATGTCCTTCTGTCTTCTCCTCTCTCTGGATGCCCTTCTGTCCTCTCCTCTCTCTGGATGCCCTTCTTTCCTCTACTCTCTCTGGATGCCCTTCTGTCCTCTCCTCTTTCTTAATGTCTTCTCTTCTCTCTGGATGCCCTTCTGTTCTCTCCTCTCTTCGGATTGTCTTCTGTCCTCTCCGCTCTTTGTATGCCCTTCTGTCTTCTTTTTTCTTTGGATGCCCTTCTGTTCTCTTCTCTCTTTGGATGCCCTTTTCTCCTATCCTCTCTCCAGATACCCTTCTGTACTCTCCTGTCACTGTATGCCTTTCTGTTCTTTCCTCTATCTGGATGCCCTTGTGTCCTCTTCTCTCTCTGTATGCCCTTCTATCCTCTCTTCTCTCTGGATGCCCTTCTGTCTTCTCCTCTCACTGGATACCTTCTGTTCTCTTCTCTTTTCTGGATGCTTCTGTTCTCTCATCTCTCTGGATGCCCTTGTGTCCTCTCCTCTCTCTGGATACCCTTCTATCTTCTCTTCTCTATGAATGACCTTCTGTCCTCTCCTCTCTTTTGATGCCCTTCTGTTTTCTCCTCTCTTCCGATGCTCTTCTGTTCTCTCCTCTTGCTCGATGGACTTCTGTCCTCTCCTCTCCCTAAATGTCCTTCTGTCCTCTTCTCATGCTGGATTACCTATTTTCCTCTACTTTCTCTGGTTGCCCTTCTGTCTTCTCCTCCCTCTATATGCCCTTCTATTTTCTTCTCTCTATATATTCCTTTCTGTCCTCTCATCTCTCTGGATGCCCTTCTATTATATTCTCTCTATGGATGCTTCTCTGTTCTCTTATCTCTCTGGATGCCCTTTTGTCTTCTCCTCTCACTGGATGCCCTTCTATCTTCTCCTTTCTCTGGATGCCCTTCTGTCCTCACCTCTCTCTGGATGCCCTTCTCTCTGCTCCTCTCTCTGGATTTTTTTCTGTCCTCTCATATCTCTGGTTGCCCTTCTGTTCTCTTTTCTCTCTAGATTATCTTCTGTTCTTTCATCTCTATGGATGCCATTCTGTTCTCTCCTCTTTATGGATGCCCTTCTATTCTCTCCTCTCTTTGCATTCCCTTCTGTCTTCTCCTCTCTCTGGATGCCCTAATGCTCTCTCCTCTCTCTGAATGCCCTTCTGTCTTCTCCTCTCTCTGGATTCACTTCTCCTTCTCTCCTCTCTCTTGATGCCTTTCTGTCCTCTCCTCTATCTGGATACCCTTCTGTCCTCTATTCTCTCTTGATGCCCTTCTGTTCTCTACTCTCAATGGATGCCCTTCTGTCTTCTCCTTTCTCTGGATGCCCTTCTGTCTTCTCTGCTCTCTGGATACCGTGCTATTCTCTACTCTCTCCGGATGCCCTCATGTCTTCTCTGCTCTCTGGATGCTGTCTGTTCTCTTCTCTCTGTGGATGCCCTTCTGACCTCTCCTCTCCATGGATGCCCTTCTGTTCTCTCCTCTTTCTGGATGCTGTTCTGTCCTCTCCTTTCTCTGGATGCCATTCTGTCTTCTCCTCTCTCTGGATGTCATTCTGTTCTCTCCTCTCTCTGGATCCCTTCTGTACTCTCCTCTCCATGGATGCCCTTCTGTCCTCTCCTCTCTCTGGATGCCCTTCTGTCCTCTCCTCTCTCTGGATGCCCTTCTGTCCTCTCCTCTCTCTGGATTTCTTTTTGTCTTCTCCTCTCTCTGGATGCGCTTCTCATATCTCCTCTCTCAAGATGCTTTTGTGTCCACTATTCTCTCTGGATATCCTTCTGTTCCTTCCTCTCTCTGGATGCCCTTCTGTCTTCTCCTCTTTCCCTATGCCCTTCATTCTCTCGATTCTCTCAATGCCCTTCAGTCGTTCTCTCTGTGGATGCCCGAAATTTTCTCCTCATCTGGATCCTTCTGTCTTCTCCTCTCTCTAGATGTGCTTCTGTTCTCTCCTCTCACTGGATGCCCTTCTGTCTTCTCTCTCTCTGGATGCCTATTTGTTCTCCTTTCCGGATGCCTTTCTATCCTATCCTCTCTCTGGATGTCCTTCTGTATTCCCATCCCTCTGGATGCCCTCCTGTACTCTCCTCTCTCTGGATGGCCTTCTGTTCTCTCCTCTCTCTTGATGCCCTTCTGTCTTCACTTCTCTATGGATGCCCTTCTGTCCTCTCCTCTCTTTTGATGCCCTTCTGTTTTCTCCTCCCTCCGATGCTCTTCTATGCTATCCTCTCTGTGGATGCCCTTCTCTATTCTCCTCTCTCTGGATGCCCATTGTTCTCTCCTCTCTCTGGATGCCTTTCTGTCATCTCTGCTCTCTGAATGTTTTTCTGTTGTCTCCTTTCTCTGGTTGCCCTTTTGTCCTCTCCTCTCTTTGGATGCCCTTCTGTCCTCTCCTTTCTCTGGATGCCCTTCTGTCCTCACCTCTCTCTGGCTTCATTTCTGTACTCTAAACGCTCTGGATGCCCTTCTGTCCTCTCCTCTCTCTGGATTTTTTCTGTCCTCTCATATCTCTAGTTGCCCTTCTGTTCTCTTTCTTGCTAGAATATCTGTTCTCTGTTCTCTCATCTCTCTGGATGCCCTTCTGTTCTATCCTCTTTATGTATGCCCTTCTATTCTCTTCTCTCTTTGGATTCCCTTCTGTCTTCTCTCTCTGGATGCCCTAATGCTCTCTCCTCTCTCTGAATGAACTTTGGTCTTCTCCTCTCTCTGGATTCATTTCTGTTCTCTCCTCTCTCTGGATGCCTTTATGTCCTCTCCTCTCTCTTGGTTCCTTTCTGTCCTCTCCTCTCACTGGATACTGTTCTGTCTTCTCCTTCCTTTGGATGCCCTTCTGTCTTCTCTGCTCTCTGGATACCGTTCTATTCTCTACTCTCTCTGGAGTCCCTTCTCTCTTCTCTGCTCTCTGGATGCCCGTCTGTTCTCTCCTATCTCTGGATGCCATTCTGACCTTCTCTCTCCATGGATGCCCTTCTGTTCTCTCCTCTCTCTGGATGCCCTTCTGTTCTCTCCTCTCTCTGGATGCCCTTCTGTCCTCTCCTCTCTCTGGATGGCTTTCTGTCCTCTCCTCTTCCCTATGCCCTTCTGTTCTCTCAATTCTCTCCATGCCCTTCAATCTTCTCTCTCTCTCTGTATGCCCGACAATTTCTCCTCACTCTGAATATCCTTCTGTCTTCTCCTCTCTGCAGATACCCTTCGTTCCTCTTCTCTCTTTGGAGGTTTTTCAGTCTCCTGCTCTCTCTGGATGGGCTTCTGTTCTCACCTCTTTCTGGATTCTCTCATGTACTCTCATCTCTCCGGATGCCCTTCTGTTCTCTCTTCTTTTGGGATGTCCTTCTGTCCTCTCCTCTCTCTGGATGCCCTTCTGTCTTCTCCTTTCTTTGGAAGCCCTTCTGTTCTCTCCTCTCTTTGGATTTCCTTCTCTCTTCTTCTCCCTCTAAATGCCCCAGTGCTCTCTCCTTTCTTTGGATTCCCTTATGTCCTCTCCTCTCTCTGAATGCCCTTCTGCTCTCTCCTCTCTCTGAATGCCCTTCTGTCTTCTCCTATCTCTGGATTCACTTCTGTTCTCTCCTCTCTCTGGATGCCCTTCTGTCCTCTCCTCTCTCTGGATGCCTTTCTGTTCACTCTTCTCTCTGGATGCCCTTCTGTTCTCTCCTCTCTCTGATGCGCTTCTGTTCTCCCTTCTCTGTGGATTCCCTTCTGTCCTCTCCTCTCTCTGGAGCCCTTCTGTTCTCTCCTCTCTCTCTCTATGCGTTTCTATACTTACTCTCTCTGGATGACCTTCTGTCTTCTTTTCTCCCTGGATGCCTTTTTTCTCCTCTCCCTGGATGCCTTTTCTTCTCTCCTCTCTCTGGATGCCCTTCTGTCTTCTCTTTGCTCTGGATGCCCTTCTGTCTCTCTCCTTCCTTGAAGCCTCTGTTTTTCTCCTCTTATCCGATGCTCTTCTATTCTCTCCTATCTGTGGATGCCATTATGTATTCCCCTCTCTCTGGATGCCCTTCTGGTCTCTCCTCTCTCTGGATGCCCTTCTGTCATCTATGCTCTCTGGATGTCCTTCTGTTCTCTCCTCTCTCTGTATGCCTTCATTACTTTCTTCTCTCTGGATGCCCTTCTGTTCTCTTCTCTCTGGATGTCCTTCTGTCTTCTCCTCCTCTATATGCCCTTCTATTTTCTCCTCTCTCTATATTTTTTTCTGTCCTCTCAGCTCTCTGGATGCTCTTCTATTATATTCTCTTATGAAATCATTCTCTGTTCTCTTATCCCTCTGGATGCCCTTTTGTCTTCTCTCACTGGATGCCTTCTATCTACTCCTTTCTCTGGATGCCCTTTGTCCTCACCTCTCTCTGGATGCCCTTCTGTACCTCCATGCTCTGGATGCCCTTCTCTCCTCTCCTCTCCTCTCTCTGGATTTTTTTCTGTCTATCATATCTCTGGTTGCCTTCTGTTCTCTTTTCTCTCTAGATGATCTTCTGTTCTCTCATCTCTATGAATGCCCTTCTGTTCTCTCCTCTTATGGATGCTCTTCAATTCTCTCCTCTCTTTGGATTCCTTCTGTCTTCTCCTCTCACTGGATGCCTAATGCTCTCTCCTATCTTTGAATGTCTTCTGTATTCTCTGCTCTCTGGATGCCATCTGTTTTATCCTCTCTATGGATGCCCTTTTGACCTCTCCTCTCCATGGATGCCCTTCTGTCCTCTCCTCTCTCTGGATGCCATTCAGTCTCTCCTCTCTCTGGATGGCTTTCAGTTCTATCTCCTCTCTGTATCTCTTCTGTACTCTCCTCTCTCTGGATGACCTTCTGGTCTCTCCTCAATCTAGATGCCCTTCTGTCTTCTAGTCTCTCTGGATGCCCTACTGTCCTCTCCTCTCTTGGATTTCCTTCTGTCCTCTCATATCTCTGCTTGCCATTCTGTTCTCTTCTCTCTCTAGATTCTCTTCTGTCTTCTAATCTCTCTGGATGCCCTTCTGTCTTCTTCTCTCTCTGGAAGCCCTTCTGTCCTCTCCTCTCTCTGGATGCCCTTCTATCCTCTCCTCTTGTTGGATGCCCTTATGTTGTCTCTTCTCTCTCTCTGCTCTTCTGTTCTTCCCAATCTGTGGATTCACTGCTCTCCTCTCTTCTCTCTGGCTGCCCTTCTGTTCTCTCATCTTTCTGGATGCCCTTCTTTGCTCACCTCTCTCTCTGAATGCCCTTCTGTACTTCTCTCTCTCTTGATGCCCTTCCTGTCTCCTCTCTCTGTATTCCTTTCTGTCCTCTCATGTCTCAGAATGCCCGTCTATTATATTCTTTCTATGGATGCTTTTCTGTTCTTTTATCTCTCTGGATGCCATTTTGTGTTCTCCTATCTCTGGATGCCCTTCTGTCTCTCTTCCTTCTGGATGCCCTTCTGTCGACTACTCTCTCTGGATGCCCTTCTGTTCTCTACTCTCTCTAGATTCTCTTCTGTTTTGTTATATCTCTGGATGGTCTTCTCTTCTCTTCTCTTCTCTTCTCTTCTCTTCTCTTCTCTTCTCTTCTCTTCTCTTCTCTCTGGATGATCTTCTGTTTGCTTTTCTCTCTGCATGCCCTTCTGTTCTCTCCTCTATATGGAAGATCTTCTGTTCTCATTTCTTTGGATGTTCTTGTGTCCTTTCCTCTCACTGGAAGCCCTTCGGTTTTCTCCTCTCTCTGGATGCCCTTCTATTCTCTCTTCTCTCGGGATATCCTTCTGTCCTCTCCACTCTCTGGATGCCCTTCTGTCTTCTCCTTTCTCTGGATGCCCTTTTGTCTTCTTCTCTCTCTGGATACAGTTCTATACTCTACTTTCTCTGTATGCCCTTCTGTCTTCTCCTCTCTCTGGATGCCCTTCTATTCTCTCTTCTCTCGGGATGTCCTTCTGTCCTCTACTCTTCATGGATGCCTTACTGTTCTCTCCTTTCCTAGATGCCCTTTTTGTCTTCTCCTCTCTCTGATTGCCCTTCTTTTCTCTCCTCTCTCAAGATGCCCTTCTGTCGTCTATTCTCTCTAAATATCCTTCTGTTCTCTCATCTCTCTGGTTTCCCTTCTGTGCTCTACTCTCTCTGGATGCCCTTCTGTCCTCTCCAGTTTCTGGATGCCCTTTTGTTCTCTTCTCTCTGGATGCCCTTCTTTGCTAACCTCTCTCTGGATGCCCTTCTGTCTTCTCTCTCTACATGCCCTTCTATTTTCTCCTCTCTCTATATTCCTTTCTGTCCTCTCATGTCTCTGAATGCCCATCTATTATATTCTCTCTATGGATGCTTTTCTATTTTTTTATCTCTCTGGATGCTCTTCTGTCTTCTCCGCTCTCTGGATGCCCTTCTGCTCTCTCCTCTCCAGGGATGCCCTTCTGTCTTCTCCTATCTCGGGTTGCCATTCAATTCTCTCCTCAACCTGGATACCCTTCTGTCTTCTCCTCTCTCTGGATGCCCTTCTGTCTTCTCCTCTCTCTGGATAGCGTTCTGTTCTCTCCTCCCTCTTGATTCCTTCTGTCCTCTCCTATCTCTCTATGCCCTCTGCTCTCTCCTATTTTCGGATGCCCTTCTGTCCTGTCTTTTCTCTGAATGCCCTTCTGTCTTCTCCTCTCTCTGGATGCCCTTCTGTTCTCTCCTCTCTCTGGATTCCCTTTTTTTCTTCTCCTCTCTCTTGATGCCCTTCTGTTCTCTCCTCTTCTGGATGCCCTTCTGTTTTCTCCTCTCTCTGGATGCCCTTCTGTCTTCTCCTCTATCTGGATAGCATTCTGTTCTCTCCTCCCTCTGGATGCTCTTCTGTCTTCTCCTATCTCTGAATGCTTTTCTGTTCTCTCCTATTTCTGGATGCCTTTCTGTCCTCTCCTCTCTCTCTATGCCCTGTTCTCTTCTCTCTGGATGCCCTTCTGTCCTCTCATCGCTCTGGATGCCCGCCTATTATGTTCTCTCTATGGATGCTTCTTTTTCCTCTCTGGATGCCTTTCTGTACTCTCCTCTCTCTGGATGCCCTTCTGTCTTCTCCTTTCTCTGGATGCCCTTCAATCTTCTCCTCTCTCTGGATGCCCTTCTCTTTTCTCCTCTCTCTAGATGCCCTTCTGTCCTCTATTCTCTCTTTATGCCCTTCTGTTCTCTCGTCTCTTTGGATGCCCTTCTTTGCTCTCCTCTCTTTGTGTGGCCTTCTGTCCTCTCCTCTCTCTGGATGCCCTTCTGCCTTCTCCTGTCTCTGGATGACTGACTATTTTCCCCTCACTCTGGATACCTTTCTTTGTTCTCCTCTCTCCGCATGCCCTTCAGTCCTCCTCTCTCTCAGTATGTCCTTCAGTCTTCTGCTATTCTGGATGGGCTTCTGTTTTCCTCTTCTGGATTCCTCTGGTCTATCATCTCTCTGGATGCCTTCTGTTCTCTTTTTTCTCTGATTCCCTTATATCTTCTCTCTCTGGAAGACACTATGATCTCTCCTCTTTCTGGATGCCCTTCTGTCTTCCCTTATTTCAGAATGCCTTCTGTACGCTCCTCCTTTGGATGCCTTCTGTTTCTCCTCTCTTGGATGACGTTCTGTTCTATCGTATCTCTAGATTCTCTTCTGTCCTCTCCTCTCTCTGGATGCCCATCTGTTCTCTCCTCTCTGTTGATGATCTTCTGTTTTCTCATCTCTCTAATTGGCTTGTGTCCTCTACTCTCTCTGGTTGCTCTTCTGTTCACTCATCTCTCTTGATGAAATTGTGTCCTCTCTTCTCTCTGGGTGTCCTTCTGTCCTCTCTTCTCGCTGGATGCCCTTCTGTCTTCTCCTCTCTCTGGATGCCCTTCTGTCTTCTTCTCTCTCTGGATGCCATTCTCTCCTCTTTTTGGATGTCTTTCTCTTCTCTTCTATTCTCTTCTCTATCCGCATGCCCTTCTGGTCTCTCTCTCTCTGGATGCCCGTCTGTCCTCTGCTCTATTTGGATACCATTCTGTTCTCTCCTCTATCTTGATGTTCTCTGTTCTACCCTCTTGTGAATGCCCTCTGACCTCTCCTCTACCTGGATGCCATTTTGTTCTCTCCTCTTTCTGGATGCCCTTCTGTTCTATCCTCTCACTGAATAATCTTCTTTAGTATCCGCTCTTTGGATGCCCTTCTGTTCTCTCCTCTCTCTGGATGCCTTTCTTTCCTCTCCTCTCTGTGACTGCCCTTCTGTTCTCTCTTTTTGGATGCGCTTCTGGGCTCCGTCACTCTGGAGGCCTTCTGTCTTCTCCTATTTCTGGATGCACTTCTGTCTCTCCTCTCTCTGGTGCCTTTTGTCCTTCCTCTCTCTGGATGCCATTCTGTCCTCTCCTCTCTCTGGTACCCTTATGTCCTCTCCTCTCTCAGGATGCCATTCTGTTCTTTCCTCTATCTGTATGCATTCTGTCCTTTCTCTTTCTGGTTGCCTTCTCTCTTCTCCGTTCCCTGGATGCCCTTTTTTCTATCCTCTCTCTGGATGCCCTTCTGTTCTCTCCTCTCTCTGGATTCCATTCTGTCTTCTCAACTCTGGGTGCCCTTCTGTCTTCTCCTCACTCTAGATGCCCTTCTCTTCTCTCCTCTCTCCGGATGTGCCTTTTCTTCCTTATCTCCTCCGGATGCCCTTCTGTTCTCTTCTCTCTGGATGCTCTCTGGGCTACCGTCACTCTGGATGCCTTTTGTCTTTTCTATTCTGGATGCACTTCTGTTCTCTCCTCTTATGGATGGCCCTTTTGTCCTTTCCTCTCTCTGGATGCCCTTCTGTCCTCTCCTATCTCTGGATGCCCTTCTGTCCTTCTTCTCTCTGGATCCCTTCTGTTTCTAATCTTAGGCTGCCTTCTGTTCTCTTCTCTGTATGGAAGCTCTCCTGTAGTCTCATCACTCTGGATGCCCTCTGTTCTTGCTCTCTCTGATGACCTTCAGTCTACTCCTCTCTCTGAATACCCTTCAATCTTCTCCTCTCTTTGATTCCCTTCTGTTCTTTCTCTCTGGATGCCCTTCGTGCTCACCCTCTCTTGATGTCCTTGTCTTTCTTTCTCTGGATGCACTCCTCTTCTCGCCTCTCTCTGGATGTCCTTCTGTCCTCTCCTCTCTCTGGATGCCCTTCTGTCCTCTCCTCTCTCAGGATGCCCTTCTGTCTTCTCTCTCTGGATGCCTTCTGTCTTCTCTCTCTCTGAATGCCCTTCTGTCCACTACTCTCTTTGGATGCTTTTTGTTCTCTCCTATCTCCAGATGCCTTCTGTTCTCTCCTCTCTTTGAATGCCTTTCTGTTCTCTCCTCTCACCGGATGCCCTTCTGTTCTCTACTTATCTGGATGCCCGTCTGTCCTCTCCTTAATTTGGATCCTTCTGTTCTCTTCTCTCTCTCGATGCTCTTCTGTTCTACCCTCTATGTTAATGCCCTTCTGTCCTCCTCTACCTGGATGACATGGTTGTTCTCTCCTCTTTTTGGATGCCATTCTGTCTTTCCTCTCTCTGTATGCCCTGTTTTACTATCTCTCTTTAGATGCCTTTTGTCTTCTCCTCTCTTGGATGCCCTTCTGTTCTCTCCTCTCTCCGGATGCCCTTCTGTCCTCTCCTCTCTCTGTATGCTCTTCTGTCCTCTCTCTCTCTGTCCCTATGTCCTCTAATCTCTCTGGTTGCCTTTTTCTCCTCTCTCTCTATGAAGCTCTCCTGCAGTCTCATCACTCTGTATTCCTTCTGTTCTCTGCTATCTTTGGATGACCTTCTGTCTACTCCTCTCTCTGAATGCCTTCGATCTTCTCCTCTCTTTGGATCCCTTCTGTTCTTTTTCTCTCTGGATGCCTTCCGTGATCACCTCTCTCTGAATGTCCTTCTGTGGTCTTGTCCCTCTGGATTCACTTCTGTTCTCTCCTCATCTTGATGCCCTTCTGTCCTTTCTCCTCTGGATGCCTTCTGTCAGCTCTTCCCTCAGGATTGCCTTTCGTCTTCTCTCTTGGAGACTTCTGTCTTCTCTCTCTGGATGCCCTTCTGTACTCTCTCTCTTTGGATGCCTTTCTGTCTCTCCTGTCTCCAGATGCCCTTCTGTTCTCTCATCTCTTTCGATGCTCTT
Source organism: Arvicanthis niloticus (assembly GCF_011762505.2). Classification (NCBI taxonomy): domain Eukaryota; kingdom Metazoa; phylum Chordata; class Mammalia; order Rodentia; family Muridae; genus Arvicanthis; species Arvicanthis niloticus. Next base: position 56,235 of record NW_023046338.1, read on the forward strand.
CGTTCTACACTCTCTGTGAATGCCCTTTGTCCTCTCCTCTACCTGGATGCCATTTTGTTCTCTCCTCTTTCTGGAGGCCCTTCTGGTCTCTCCTCTCTCTGTATGTCCTTCTTTACTATCCTCTCTTTGGTTACCCATCTGTCTTCTCCTCTCTCTGGATGCCCTTCTGTTCTCTCCTTTATCCAGATGCCTTTCTTTCCTCTCCTCTCTCTGGATGCCCTTCTGGGCTCACCTCTCTCTGGATGCCCTTCTGTCTTCTCCTCTCACTGGATGCACTTCTGTTCTCTCCTCTGTCTTCTCCTCTCTCTGGATGCCCTTCTGTCTTCTACTCTCTCTGGATGCGCTTCTTTCTCTCCTCTCTCTGTATGCTCTTCTGTCCTCTCCTCTCTCTGGATCCCTTCTGTCCTCTAATCTCTCTGGTTGCCTTACTGTTCTCATCTCGCTATGGAACTGTCCTGTAGTCTCATCAATCTAGATGCCCTTCTGTCTCTGCTATCTCTGGATGACCTTCTGTCTATCCTCTCTCTGAATGCCCTTCGGTCTTCTCCTCTCTTGGGCTCCCTTCTGTTCTTTTCTCTCTGGATGCCCTTCTGTGCATCACTTTTCTGGATGTCCTTCTGTCTCTCCTCTCTCTGGGTGCACTTCTGTTCTCTCACTCTCTGGATGTCCTTCTGTCCTCACCTCTCTCTGGATGCCCTTCTGTCCTCTCCTCTTTTGGATGCCCTTCTGTTCTCTTCTCTCTGGATGCCCTTCTGTGCTCAAGTCTCTCTGGATGCCTTTCTCTTTTCTCCTCTCTCTAGATGCCCTTCTGTCCTCTATTCTCTCTTTATGCCCTCTGTTCTCTCATCTCTTTGGATGGCCTTCTATGCTCTTCTGTCTCTGGATGCCCTTCTGTCCACACCTCTCTCTGGATACTTCCTGTCTCTAATCTCTCGGGTGCCTTTCTGTTCTCTTCTCTCTATGGATGCTCTCCTGTACTTCATCAACTATGGATGCCCTTCTGCTCTCTCCTTCTCTCTGTATGAATTCTGTCCTCTTCTCTCTCCAGATGTTCTTCTGTCCTCTCCTCCTTTCAATGCCCTTCAGTCTTTACTATCTCCGAATGCCCTTCTGTTCTCTCTCTTCTGGATTTTCTTCTGTTCTTCTCCTCATTCTGGATGCCCTCTTTTCTCTCCTCTCTCTTGATGCCCTTCTCTACTCACCTCTCTCTGGATGCCCTTCTCTTCTCTCCTCTATCTAGATGCCCTTCTGTCCTCAATTCTCTCTGGTTGCAATTCGGTTCTCTCTTCTCTCTGGATGGTCTTCTGGCCTCTCCTCTCTCTGGATGCCCTTCTGTCCTCTCCTCTATCTAGATGCCCTTATGTCTTCGCCTCTCATCCCCATGCCTTCTATTCTTTCCTCTCTACGAGCCTTCTGTCTTCTACTCTCTCTCTGGATGCCCTACAATTCTCTCTCACATGGATTACCCTTCTGTTACTTTTCTATCTGCATGCTCTTCTGTTCTCTTCTCTCATGGATGCCTTTCTGTCCTCTTCTCCACTCTTCATGCAACTCTGTATTATCCTCTCCCCAGAGGCCTTCATTTCATCTTTTCTCTCTGGATGTCATTTCATTCTTCTTTGCTCTGAATGCGCTTCTGTTCTATCCTCTTTCTGATTCTCTCTTTTCTCTCATCTCTCTGGATGCCCTTTGTTCTCTCTTATCTCGGGATGCCCTTCTGTCCTCTGCTCTCTCTGTATGTCCTTCTGTCCTATCCTCTTCGGGATGCCCTTCGTTTCTGCCTCTCTTTCAGGATGCCCTTCTGACTTCTCTCTCTCTGGATGCCCTTCTCTCCTCTCCTCTTCTGGGTTATCTTCGGTTCTCTTCTGTCTGAATGACCTTCTGTTCTTTCGTCTCTCTGGATGCCCTTCGGTCCTCTCTTCTCTGTAGATGCCCTCCTTTTCTCTCTCGTCTATGAATGCCCTTCTGTATTCTACTCTCTCCGGAAGATGTTCATTTCTCTCCTCACTCTGGATACCCTCTGTTTCTGCACTGTCTTGCAATCCTTCTATTCTCTTCTCATCACTGGATTTCCTCTGTCCTCTCCTCTCACTGGAAGCCCGTCTGTCATTTCTCTCTATGGATGTCACAGTCTCTGCTCTCTCTGGATGGCTTCCTGTTCTATCCTCTTTCTGGATTCTTTCTGATCTTTCCTCTCTCTGGATGCCCTTCGTATTCTCATATTCTGGATGCCTTCTGTCTTCTCGTCTTGGTTTCTCTCTCTGTTCTCTCCCTCTGGATGATGTTCTGTTCTTTCATATGCACGATGCCCTTTGTCATCTCCTCTCTGTGGATGCCCTTCTGTCCTTCTCCTCTCTCGGGATGACACTCTGTTCTCTCCTCTATCTGTATGACATTCTGTCCTTTTCTCTCTCTGGTTGCCCTTCTCTTTCTCCACTCTCTGGATGCCCTTTTGTTTATCTCTCTCTGGAAGCCTTCTGTTCTCTCCTCTCTCTGGATTCCATTCTGTCTGAATCATCCCCTGGGTGCCCTCTGTTCTTCCTCAATCTGGATGCCTTATGTTCTCTCATCTCTCCGGATGCCTTTCGTCTTCTCCTCACTCTAAGATGACCTTCTGTTTCTCATCCCTCCTGATGCGTTGTCTCTCCTCTGTCTGGATGACCTTTCTGGCTTCTCCTTTCTCTTGATGCC
>NW_023046339.1:0-58901 GCF_011762505.2 Arvicanthis niloticus
GGGAGAGCCTCCAGATTTATCACTAGTATCTAATGGCGAGTCTCAGGGCAGCTGCAAAACGGTCCATGAATCTGGCTAAGGTTTATGATGTGAGGCAGAGAGATGATGAGAGCCCAGAAGAGTTCCTCGAGTGGATCATGGATGCTTTCCATCGCTATACTCTTAAATCCTGAGGACAGAGAGAATTCCAACATAGTGGCACTGGCATTTACAAATCAGTCAGCACCAGATATTAAGAGGAAGTTACAGAAGTTAGAAAGACTAGGAGAAAAGTCATTGAGAGATTTAGTAGAGGTTGCAGAGAAAGTGTTCCATAACAGAGAAACTAAAGATGAAAATAAGATTAAAACAGAAAATATGTTAAACAGGGATCTGGCTAAGGTCCCGCTAGCCAATGGTAACCAGGACCGGAAAGAGAGAAAGCGGCAGCTCCGGACCATCACAGAAGGGAGGGAGCCCAGAGAAGGCAGTCAGCCAGAATCTGGACAAGGTCGCTGGCGAGCCTTAAGTAAGAATCAATGTGCCTACTATAAAGGAGAAGAAGGGCATTGGACCAAAGAATGCCTATGGAAAAAGCCCACAGACAAGACCGTGGTCACTGAGGAAAAAGACGACTGAGGAAATCAGGGCTCGGATCCCCTTCCTGAGCCCAGGGAGTGTGTGTGTGAGGGGGTGGGGGCCTTAGACTTCTTGATAGATACAGGAGCTCAACATTCAGTGCTTGTGAAGGCTGAAGGACCGTTATCTAGTAAAAAATTCTGGGTCCAAGGAATCACTGGTGCCAAACAATATTCATGGACTACTCAAAGGATGATGGATTTGGGAATGGGAAGGGTAACTCATTCTTTCATTGCCATTCCTGAATGCCCCTACCACTTACTGGGGAGAGACTTGCTAGCCTAGATGAGAGCTCAGATTCATTTTAATCATGGGGAAATCCAGCTGACAGATCAGAAGGGTAACCCAATCCAAGTGCTAACACTTGACCTAGCCTCTGAGACTGAATATAGACTATACGAGTCACATGCAACCCCGGAACAAGATCTGGAAGTTTAGCTGGCCAAGTTTCCCCAGGCGTGGGCAAAAACAGGAGGTACGGGCTGGCAAAACATCGACCCCACCCCCCTGTGTTTATAGAACTCAAGCTTGAGCAGATCCTGTAAGAGTCTACCAATACCCCATGTCACAGGAGGCATGGAAGGGGGATTACTCCACAGATCCAGAAATTACTGGTCTTGGGAGTCCTTGGGCCATTCCAATCAGCCTGGAACACCCCATTGTTGCCCGAGAAAAAGCCAAAGTCAAATGACTATCGTCCTGTTCAGGACCTGCGGGAGGTCAACTGCAGAGTGATACACCGACAGTGTCTAATCCTTATACTCTATTAAGCTCTCTACCCCCAGACCGGAAATGGTATTCTGTCCTAGACCTGAAAGATGCTTTTTTCAGCTTATCTCTGGCCCCGAAAAGCCAAAAATATTTTGCCTTTGAGTGGCGTGATCCTGAGAGAGGCATTAATGGATGGATTGAGGCCCGTCTGCCTCAAAGCTACAAAAATTCACCCACTATCTTTGATGAAGCTCTACATGAAGACTTGGGTGAATACAGAGTTAATAACCCAGACATAACTCTGGTACAGTACATAGATGACATTTTGGTTGCAGCGAGAAATGAAGAGGGTACCAGAAAGAGACCCAGAATATCCTACAGGCTCTGCAGGACATCGGGTATCGGGCATCTTCCAGGAAAGCCTATCTTTGCAAGACTGAAGTCACCTATCTCAGCTACTATATCCTGAGGGAAGGTCAACGGTGGCTGTCCTCGGCAAGAAAAGAGATAGTTCTCAACATCCCCGCCACCCCCCAGCTTATGACAGGTAAGAGAGAATTTAAGGGGTCCGCAGGCTTTTGCAGACTATGGATTCCAGGCATCACTAAAATAGCCAAACCCTTATATGAAGCCACCAGGGAAACCAAGGACTTTGTTTGGACTCAAGATCATCACAGGGCTTTTGAGAAAATAAAACAGGCCCTGCTGTCAGCTCCTGCTTTGGGGTTGGCAGATATCACCAAGCCATTTCACTTATATGTAGATGAATGGAAGGAAATAGCCAAGGGGGTCCTGACTCAAACTTTGAGGCCATGGAAACGGCCTGTGGCTTACCTGTCAAAGAAATTGGACCCCATGGCAGCGGGATGGGACCCCGTGGCAGTGGGACAGGACCTCGTGGCAGTGGGACGGCCACCTTGCTTGTGGATTATTGCAGCCGCAGCATTGCTGGTCAAAGATGCAGACAAACTGACTTTAGGACAAAATTTAGCTGTGACAACCCGCCATGCAATCGAGGGAGTAATCAAACAGCCGCCTGACTGATGGCTCGGTAATGCCCTCATGACACATTATCAGACTTTACTAATTAACCCTGGCCTAGTTACTTTCCAGCTGCCTACTTTCTTAAATCCTGCGAGCCATCTACCTGATTGATTACCTGATCTAATCTGGATCACTCACTTCACCGATGCAGTGAAATTCTGGCCCAAGTGCACAACACTCCACCTGATTTAAAGGACTCCCCTTTGCCGGGAGCAGAGCGAACTTGGTTCATGGGACAGAAGCAGTTTCATTTGAGAAGATCAGAGGAGAGCAGGAGCAACAGTAACCATGGAAACAGAGGTAATTTGGGCTCAGTCTCTTCCCCCAGGCACATCAGCTCAAAGATCTGAACTGATACTGCTGTTCCCCTTACCATGGGAAAAGGGCTGGCTGTCAACATCTACACAGACATCCAGCACACACTTGCCACTGCTCCTGTGCACAGAGCCATATACCGAGAGAGAGAGAGAGAGAGAGAGAGAGAGAGAGAGAGAGAGAGCGAGCTCCTGACTGCAGAAGGAAAGACTATCAAAAATAAAGATGAGATCTTACAATTACTTGAAGCCGTCTGGCTACCAAAGAGAGTGGTGATCATACACTGTACAGGCCATCAAAAGGGGGCAACTGTGGTGTTTAGAGACAACAACCTAGCTGATAAAGCTGCCAAAGAGGTGGCATTAGAGGAAACAGCTACTTCAGTGTTGGCTGCCACCCTACCAGAACCGCCCAATCCCAACCTGCCAGAACGCCCAGCCTATACGGAAGAAGAGATCAAATGGGCCAAAAATCAGCCCATGAGCCAGTGTACAAATGGTTGGTGGCAAACGGTTGAAGGTATTACCACTTCAGTGGTAAAGGTCTATCCTCAGGAAAATCCAGAGTCACTCACATGGGAGTGAGACAAATGACTGATACAGTGAGACAATCAAAAGTGACTATTAGAGACATGCAGAATGTCATCCAGGACAGAGTGTCACGCTGCAAAGCTTGCCAATTAACCAACGCCCACAACAGGGCTAAACATCCAGCCTCTCAGCTGTGAGGTAAGAGACCAGGGGCCTACTGGGAAGTTGATTTTACAGAGATCAAGCCAGGAAAATACGGTTACAAGTACCTACTAGTGTTAGTGGACACCTTCTCTGGATGGATGGAAGCATTCCCAACAAAAACTGAAACTCAAAGGTAGTGGCTAAGAAGTTGCTGGAGGAGAGGAGCCCAGGCATGGTACTCATATGATAGGGTCAGAAAATGGACCAGCATTTGTGTCCAAGGTAAGCCAAGATGTAATGAGATTTATTGGGGCAGACTGGAAATTACGTTGTGCATATGGACCCCAAAGGTCAGGACAGGTAGAGAGAATGAACTGAACTTTAAAAGAGACCTTGACCAAATTAGCCTTGGAAACTGGTGGAAACTGGGTCACTCTCCTTCCCTTTGCCTTGTACCAGGTAAGAAACTCTCCCTACTGGATGGGGTTAACTCCTTTTGAAATCATGTATGGTACTCCCTCCTCATCATACCTAGCCTCCACTCGGCAGCTATTGCAGAACTAGAAGATGATGAATTAATAACTAAGGTCAGAGCAACATAGTGGGTTCATGAGCAGATTTGGCCTAAACTGCGTGCCCTCTATGAAACAGGCTGGATCCCAGAACCACACCAGTTCCAACTGGGAGACTGGGTCTAAGTAAAGAGGTTTCGCAGTGACGTGCTAGAACCCAGGTGGAACCTTACATCGTCTTGCTGACCACACCGACTGCCATTAAAGTGGACGGTATTGCTGCTTGGATACACTGCACTCGCGTGAAACCAGCAAGTCCCCTCTCCCCAGAGGAGGACCGTCAAAGTTCAGCACTGCCCCTGCGATGTAGAGTCCAAAGGAACACCAATTCCTTCAAGCTAGAATTAACCCAATCTTAAGCTTGCTGTTTCTACTGTGTGTGTTGCTAATTCCAGCCCGCAGCTCCATTCAGAGACCAGAAACCCACACCAGCCCTTTGACCTACCTGACTTAGACAATTGAGAATCCTGAAACTGTTAATAAGGCTCAACTGGCTCACACACACACACACACACACACACACACACACACACACACCACTCAGGACCCCCTAGTTTCCAGACTTGATATTTGATGTGTGCCGGCTGCCAATAATTTGTGGCCTGATACTCAAAAATCTTTTCGACATTCATATCCTCCATGTTGGTGGAGGACATTTTATATATGTCCTGGGGAGAGAAAGACTGTCACCTGCGGGAGCCCAGAACAGTTTTACTGTGCTTTCTGGGGGTGTGAAACATCAGTCACAGGGATTAAGACATGGAAAGTGTCCAGGAAGGATCTAATCACAGTCACTGGCAAGGGGATGACTCCAAAGTTTTGTTAAGATTTACAGACAAAGGAAAAGAAGCAAAAGGATGGGAAGCTGGGAGATCCTGGGGACTCCAGCTCCATGTTGTTGGGGAAGTCAGTCCTGGGATCCTTTTTATGGTCAGATAAAGCCAGTTATAAACCCCTTGCTGGTAGCTGTAGGGCCAAATCAAATTTTGACAAACCCTAAAGACTTAGGAAAGAGCCCTACCCTGAAAAAGCCAGTGCCCACATCACCCCTCAGATCAGCAGGCACTGCTTCCCCACTCCTACCTCCACAGAGATCTCCAGTTCCAGAACTTTTCCTAAACCACACAGAGCCTGGTCAACTACAATAGCTTAAAAGCTGACATAGACAAAGACATCCAGCACCTAGAGAAGTCCATTTCATACCTAGAACACAATGTACTCTCTGGCAGAGGTAGTTCTGCAGAATAGTTGAAGGCTAGACCTAGTTTTCCTACAACAGGGAGGATGTGTGCCACCCTACTTGAAGAATGATGTTCCTATGTTAATTATTCTGGGGTTATTAGAGAGTTACTAGCTAAAGTTAGAATTTAGAAAAAAAAGAAAAGTCAAAGAACAGGAAAATTCCAAAAGCTGGTATCATGCACTGTTAGTTTCTTCCTCCTGGCTAACCATGCTTATCTCAGCAATTGTGGGGCCCCTGATTGTAATTTTACTTTTAGACCATGCATAATTAACAAACGTTTGCAGTATATGAAACAGAAGCTAGTAGCCATTCAACTGATGGTTATGAGGTCTCAATATCTGCCAGCTAATGAAGATGATTTAGACTGTTAGTGAGACCAAGATTGGCCTCCAGAGTTACTAGCAGAGGGGGGAATGAAGAAGCCAAGCCGAGTGGCTAGCACCAGCCTCAGAACTTCCCCAGAGCCTAGAGACTGGTGCTTCCCCCTCAGCCCCACGCACACAGAAGCCTCCCATTTTTTGCCACCACCTGACTCTCTCAAAAGGTTCAGCCAGCCTGTGCCAAAGGCCCACAAATCCTCATTCCAATAGCACTCCCATCCTGGGAACGACAGTATCAGACTGAGAACAGATAAACAAATGCAGCCTTCAGTCTCCATGCCGCCAAAATTGGCACCCTCTCTGATAGATGACCGAACATTCCCCAACACAGGTGGTTTATGGCCTTGGGAATAACAAAAACCATACATCCTTAGAGAGAAATCATGCCAATTAAGCATTTCCAGGCAGCTGTGACCAGTTTGTAAGAACATTATAGCTTCCCTTATCCACTGCCCCCCCTCCAATGTAACCTGCTTGTATATATTCTCTACACCCCTAGGCATGGGCTGCAACTTTGCTTTGTGCAATTTGTGGTCCAAACCTGGGTTTGAAATAAAAGGCTCTTATGTTTCTCTAGAATGGATATGGCAATTGTTTGAGATCTCTTGGAGACCCCAAGACTTGAGCATAACAAAACCCACATTTTCTTCATCAGTTCCTGTACTGACAGACACCTAGGACTAATTTGTATTTTGTATTTTGGCTGTTGTGACTAGTATTGCAATAGACATGGATGGAGATATTTTTCAAAATATATTTTCCATTTTCTTTTACTAAGAATATTTTTCTTTCTTAGTTCTGTTCTTCAAGTAAACTGTAAAGCTTCCCCTTTTCCTTAATGAGGATTTAGAAGAAGATTGACTTTGTGATTGTGAATACAGGAAATATCAATGTCTGCCCTGGAGACTATCTTTTCTGACAAAGGGATTTTCTCTTTCTGTTCAAGGCCTGGAATCTCTCTTGACTTGGGTATTTATAGTGTTTACCACAGACATCCTTTGCTGAAACTGATCTCCATACTGACAGAAGTCCTTACATTTGATGATTATTTGAATCTTCTGCCACTAGCTGTCCAGACCCTTTGCCCTACTTACTACGAGCAGAAGTGGTGGCTATGCTGGAGACCAAGCCTCAATACACATGCATTTGAGAGACAACCCACATTCAAAAACATAAAAGGTTATTAGATGCTGAGACATTCTACTGTGCTAAGCTACTTCTTATCACTTTAGGGAAGCTGTTTCAGACTCTAACAGGAAAATTTGACAAACATTCCTCTGTGTCAATGAGTCTCCCTTAGCCCTTTAGATTGATAGTCTCTCTCTCTCTCTCTCTCTCTCTCTCTCTCTCTCTCTCTCTCTCTCTCACACACACACACACACACACACACAGAGAGAGAGAGAGGGTGAGAGAGAGAGAGAGAGAGAGAGAGAGAGAGAGAGAGAGAGAGAGAGATTCATGGACATTTTAAAGTGCTCATTTAATTGTTTATTTTTTAAAAGCTATTACTAGAGTCTTACCATCATGCGAGGTACATAAAACGGCTACCACAATGCATTGTGACACATGTTGCATGAATAAACTTACAAAAAGACAAATTTGCCAACCAAAATCTCATTTGCAGTAATAACAAATCATAATGTCCAGTTTAGAAACAGAGAATTAGGACTATCATTCCTTTTGATGTTTTCTTTCTTTCTTTCTTCCTTCCTTCCTTTTTTTTTTTTTTTGCAAGTTTACAAATTTGTGCAGCAGAGCCAATGTGCATTTCTTTTTGTTTGTTTGTTTGTTTTTGTTTGTTTGTTTGTTGTTTTTTTTTTTTTTTGAGACAGGGTTTCTCTGTATAGCCCTGGCTGTCCTGGAACTCACTCTGTAGACCAGGCTGGCCTCGAACTCAGAAATCTGCCTGCCTCTGCCTCCCAAGTGCTGGGATCAAAGGCGTGCGCCACCACTGCCAGGTGGAGTATGCATTTCTTAACACACTCAGTTTGTGTTTAGAGTCTCAGTGCTAAACATCAGCTCTGTTGTCTTAGTGATGAACAAAAGATTGCAAGGTTGAACCTAGCTGTTCTCTTCTAGTTTCAATAAAGACTCTTGATATTAGTTCACAAAAATACAAGAGTTAACCTCCCACTTCTTCTAAGATGAAGATGGAATCTAAAGACAACCCATAAAGCATTTTTAAAATATATTAACAAATATAATTATACTTGAGAAAGTATGCCCACTCAGGGTCATAGGAGTGGCCGTAAGGGTGATGACCGGTAAAAAGGAAGAATCATCTAGTATAACTGAGCTCCAGATGTGGCATAGCATCATCTGGTGGCCCACACCTGCTTCACTGAGGTCTCCAAAGTTGTTTAGTAGTAGTATCTTATTAAACACTTAAGAAAAAAGTGTTTCAGGGGGCACAGGGGGTTGACACAGAAACATGTGGGTTAGAACTTGGTTGACATAATCAAAAGCACTCTATGCTAAGACATCACTCTGGGAATGTTGTGTAGTAGAGAAAGAAAAACTGAACTGACTGGGTCTAAAGGAAATTGAATCTTTGTTTAATATATGTGCAGTCGATTCTATCATGCTTTCAGGATGGTTCTGAAGTTATTAATAAGTGAGACTGTTTGACCAGAAATAATTCCAGCAGATGTGAGGCCTTCCAGATGGTCTCAATGATACAGTACAAGAGATAAGGGGTACATATGAGACTCTCCCTGGCCCAGTGCATGCTGAGGAGGATATGCCTGCCTACTACACATTCCAGCTCTTGGGCTGTTTCTTGTCTACTGAGGTGAGCAAAACCATCCCTTTATCTCTTCTCCCACCCACTTGCCCCTGCATTTGGCTGGTTTCATATATCCCCTTGGAGAGGCAGAGTCATTGCTTGAACAGTCTTGTACCTGGCTTCTAGAATCATTAAATCCTAAGCATTGTGTCTATAAGAGAAAGGTTAGACAATACCAAAAGGATGCATGTGATTCTGTAAATTCCATGTACTTTGTGGATACATTGAGGGAAAATGTGCCTGAACTTTAATGAGTATTAAGAAAATATTACACAGTTTATAATGAAGTAGAATATCTAAATATTTCTGTACTTCAGTGTTGCATGCTCTGTGCAGTCTGTAACTCTCTTTGTACTGCATTCCCTTATTGAAAGTATATATAGTCACACTATATTTTTGTCTGGAGTGACTGAATTTTACAACACATACAGGACATGTAAACAGCAGATTGCTGCCTTTCTTCAGGACACTTAATGTCCACAGTTTCGTGTGACTTGTCATTTAATAATCATGAAGACCCCAAAGAGCAATATAACCATGTCTCCAGCTGCAAAGCAAAAAGAGCTGCATGAAGACTAAATGAGGCCTGGGATGTGAAGCAAGGCATTGAGTACACAGTGGAAGAAGGATGGTGTGCACGATCTAGCAGTGGAGACCATCCTCCTCAGGGCTTTTCTGAATAGATGTGTTTTTAAATGTCTCAAAGTGAACACTTTCCAGAATCATTGGAAGTTGCACTGAAAAATGGTGAAGAATCAACTCACCTCTACAACAAATGAAGAGAGTTTGGGGGTCTGTTCTCAGCCACAGGATCTCTGATGCCCATGTACAGTCAAAGAACTAAGGCAGTGTAGTGAGATAAGAATGGTCAGAAGAGAGATTTTCTGGGAATGTATGTGCTGACAAATGAAGAGCTGTTGAAATAGCTGTAGAATCTGATTACAGCCACTTGCCAAAGTTCATGCCTATCAGGGTATTACAGACAAGTGACTCCTGCCTTTATCATGTAAGAATACCCAAGACTTCCCTGTAGCTATAGGCAACAAACTGTAAGTGAAAATTAAGTAGTTTGAAGAAAGACTAAATAACTGGTCAGATATTGAACATGGTAAAATGCTATGCTGTTGCGGACCGCACTACCCCACATTTGGGGGCCAAAATGTCACAGACTGCTCTATCATTGTTAGAGCCTGCACTACCCCAAGCTGCTCCAGTCCACAGGTTGGGGTTCAGCAAGAGAGAGAAAGAGTGAGGACGAACTCGAAGAATGGAGACCAGACAGAGTGTGATTCAATCCCATTTATTCTTCAGTCTCTCTTCTTCTCTCCAAATCTCTAGTTCCAACCAAGTCCCTAGTTCCTAGCACCAAGTCACAAGTCCTAATCCTAGTTCTAGTTGTTAGTCTCTTTCCCAGTTCCAAGTTCCTTCCAAGTTTTCTCCAACTCTTGAGTCTCAAGTTCTTTCTCCAAGTTACAAGTTACCTCTTCTGTCTGCCTCTCGCCTTTTATATGTCTCACTTCTAAGTCATGCCTTTAAGTCATGCCCTTAGGTTTTATCTCTAAATCTGATCTCTAAGTCACACCCTTAAGTCTCACATCTTTAAGTCTCACACACCCAAGGGAAGGTCCTGGGTATCTAAAACAAGATGTTATCAGAGTGTGCTCAGCTGTTGTAGGCTGTTGTAAACAAGTCTCTTGTCAGAGTATATGGCTCAAGATGGCTGCAAGGATGATAGCCGCCTTCTGTCCATTCCCCACACTATGCCATCATGTAAAATCTGGTAGCATCTTACATTTGCAAAGCAGTGAGTATACAGCAAGACCTTATGCTCATTAAGACAGTTGACCTTGCCAACAGTAGAAAGCATTCCTCATTGCAATATTTGGTGTACATAGGAGAATGGAAGGATAGCTGATGAAGAGAAGTGGAGCATATGCTGCGTTTGATTACAGACCCCAGCTCTAGGCCACCCCTATGCCTTCTGTCATGACTTTTGAAAGTACCCAATGGGTGGAAAATGCTTACTGCAGAATGTGAGTCCTATTGTGGAACTAAACTCATTGTTACCTAGAAGTAATATCCCTGAATATAAATCATGACACATTACCCTGGCATCAAGAGAGAAGTGGTTTTCTGTGAGTTTTCCATGCCTCCTCTCTTAACCTTCAATAGCATGTATTCTAACAATGAAGAAACAAGCACTCTAAGGTGATTACACAAAGAGAAAGACTTCATTTGCCATTTAACTTTCATTCCCCTCTCCAAAACTATTTGTATGTTAAACTATTTCTAAACTTCACATCTAAATTCAGATACTATCTATTTCTTAGTTACTTTATGCCTTGACTTTTATTTACTTATTCATAAGTCTTTTATAAATCTTCACATCCCCTTATCATTGTGGGGTACATTGTTTCCTTTTTGCATATATTTAGAAGCATGAGAAATGTAAATTATTTCCAAACAATGAACTGATTGTTAAAATGTCTCTGTGCTCACTCCTCTCTAGTCAAAAGCAGTATATAAAACTAATTGTTATAGATTCAAATGGCTTTTTAAAGATTTTTTTGTACAAAAATAAGATAAAATAAAATCAATACTCTGTATGACTTCCCCTTGTAATGACTTGGGACCATATTTCAGTTCTTCGAAAGCTGTTTGCTTCTTTTTGATCTATTTGGGAACATGTAAATATTTCTAATGTAATAACTTGAATCAAAAATTTTAAAGCAAACATTTCGCAGTCATAGACAGTTCTTACCCAAAACTTTATTGTGTAGTCTTCTTGTTTGAGTGCTGCTGTGTCACTGCAGTTTAATAGTGTTGGTTCCTGATGAGTATTCCCAAGTAGGAAGTGTCATCTTTAGCACAGGTTGGTGTCCCTTGGCCTGTTGAGAGCTGCTGAAAGTTCTGTTACTATCAGCACATCCCATGCCAGAGTTTATCAGATGATAAGAACTTCTAAGAGGTAATAATAAAAGATGAGGGCATTGGAACATATGCTCTTCCCTGGTATTTTGCTGTCCCCTTCCTGGGCAACTGCAGGCCCTAGTAGCTGCTGCCCACGCCAGTGGTACTCATTCTTCAACACTAAGTAAGTTCTTTTTGAAAAGCAATGTGGATATTTTATCCATATTATTTTCCTCCTCCCTTTTTGCCCAAGATAAACAAAGTAAAAGTTTGTCTAACTCAGTGGTTCTTAACCTGTGGATTATAACCCCCTTTGATGTCAAATGACACTTTCACAGGAGTTATATAAGATAATCCTGCATACTAGGTATTTACATTATGATTCATAACAGTAGCAAAATTACAATTATAAAGAAGCAAAAAATCTTATGGTTTGGGATCACCATAACATGAGAAACTATATTGAAGTGTCACAGCATTAGCGACATTGAGAGACAGAGGTTATGTTAGACTCTGATCCAACTTCCATAGTTTGTGGCAGAGTAGAAGGCAGATCTCTGTACCAACATAACCTCTCCCTATCCACCATCCTACCTTCTCTCTTCTTGCAGTGCAAATGCCAAGTCATATGGACTTAGATTCTGCCTCTCTTTTCTTTGCCAAAATTCATATTGTTGAGCAAGTTAGGAGAGTTGAGCCAAAATAAACCAAGTGACGCCACAGCATACTGTGTGGTGCAGAGCTAGCACAGTATGTGGATATTGTGTAATTAAGGCCTTAATGAACATCACATAGAAAATTAGACTCCAGATTGGGACACAAATAAATCTGCTTGGCTTTTAAAAGCTTTCCTTAAAAAGAAATATTTTGGTACCAGAATGTGTTCAGGAGGGAAAGAGCCTGTACCCTTGACACAGGAAGTAGATAACACCTGTCAGAAATATCCAAACCACCCGCTTGGATGCATCTGGAAATAAACCTGCAGCTGGTGGTACACTCTATCACTTATGGGCCATAACTTTAGGCCATAAAGAAGGTTTGCAGTGGACAAAATCTGTAACAACCTGAAGGACCCCAGCTATGGGATTCCTGTCAAATTATGGACTATTCCCTAGGCGTAAGCATCATAATACACCCAATCTTCATGATCTGGCTCTGTCGACTGCTTTATATTTTATGGGCTTATAATCTACATGCTGTCCTTGTTCCTGATATAAAAACACTAGAACACAAGTCCTAGTACACTAAGTCTGTTCTCAAGAAAGTGAGGCAGCCATTGGAACACTTTCCTGCAGCCTTCATATAAAAAAGAAGCAGAAAAGCCAAAGTAACCCTTTCCACTAACTGCTCCACTGCTGTTATTCTTGGGAAACCCCTTCCTGGATTTAACTCCATTAGTGTCCCATAGGTGTTTGTCAAAGGAATTCCTTACATGTTATTTTAAATTAATATTTTGAAAGAGTCAAGTAGAATTGGCACTAGCAAGGTACATTGTGTATGTTTTAGTCATAAAAAGCCCTTAAGATACACTGAAAGTTCACTCCCACAGTTGTCTTTCTTTTGTAGAACTTCTAGGACAGCTTTTTGATCTTCTGTTGAAAAGCCAAAATTTTTAAGAAGAACAAATATTGAAAATGTGTGAGAATAATCTTGGAATTCACACTAAAGGGTTCATCTCACTCAGGAGGGTAATGGAGACAGTTGCTCCTGTTGATCACAGTTTATTTAACCTCTTCTCTTCTTCTCTTTACAAATGTACCAAAATGCATCCCTCTTTTTAATCAATGTATGGAGTACACGTTTTATTAAAAGAATAGCTATTGAAAAATGACATTGAAAATGTAAAACTGCCTTCTAGAATCTGAATGGAAGTAGAATTTTTGCACAAACCATATGTAAAGATATTAAAAGGCAATGCCAGAAAGACTTTTTTTCTCATGCTTCCTCTGTGCATTCTTTGTGTAAATGTGTGCCATATGTCAGGCTGTTCACAGAGAGAAAAAAGATTTTTTTTCTCAACCATACATCTGGTAGGCATGCCAACTCTGACACAGAGAAGAATGGAGATGCGGCTCTTCCAGTGAATCCCCATATCCAGTAATGGAGCAGCAGCCATGGATGCCAGCAGCTCAGAGCTAAATATGTTTATAGAGATGTCAAGAAAAGACCTGCCTTAGAGCTCAAAAGAATCCTAGTTTGGGGGAGGGGTGTGTGTGTGTGTGTGTGTGTGTGTGTGTGTGTGTGTGTGTGTGTCTGTGTGTGTGTGTGTGTGTGTCTGTGTGTGTGTTGCTACCTGTTTTAAAATGTGAATGCCCTTCGTAAAGTCCAGGCAGAACATGGAGAGGAAAGCAGTCTTAATAGAGAAAGCCAGCAGTCCTGCAAACACGTCAGAAACATGGGGTCTCAAAGTCAGTCAGTGAGTGATGTGTCAGAAAAACATGTGGCACCCAAATGATGAGGATGACCTATCACTGTGGAGGATATGAGTTCTATCTTGAAGAACATAAGCACATTGGGATGCTCTGAGGTTTCTGAAAATCAGTGGCATGCATAGCTGGGTAGTGGAGGTCATGGAAGAGAGGCCTAGACAAAGAAGTGGAACTAAGTATAGATGTTGTCCTTGTTGCCAGTGACTCATATACAATGCACATGCAACAAAAATACATGCTTCATTCACACCCAAATGTAGCCTGAAGCTTGATAGTTGAACTCAAGTCACAGGACATCTATCCAAAGTTTTTCTTCACTGAGGGATTGTGGAAAAAGATTCCAGGTGGGCCTGCAGAAGGAACCTTCCAGTGTGTGGACATCTGTCTCATCCACATCTCATCTTCTCTGTCACTGAAGGAAAAGTACAAATCCTTACCATGGCAGACCACATCTGTCCTTTGTATATCCTTCGACTCAGGCCATCCAGGGCTTCTGACCACCAGCTATCTCCTTTCACTGCATGTAACACACCACTATCATGATGCCCTTGTTTATAGAACTGTAACCAAGCAATTGCAACCATGATCACAGCTTCCACAAACTGAACAAGTACTATTTACCATGTTCTCAGCTAAAAAGTTTGCATGCTTTTTTCTCAATGCAATTTGAAATCATTTCTACTATTATGTCCATTTTAAAATAGTGAAACTGAGTTTTCTGTTTATGCAACTGGCACAAAGCAGATAATGCTAACAGGCTCTGAGCTTTCTGCTCAGAATTAACAATAAGTATCTCACATTTCACAGAGAGCCCCAAGGAGGCGTGCATACCTCTCAGTGCTTGAGCTTACCTCACAACCAGGCTATCCCGGGGAGTTTCCTTCACTCACCGCCTTCCAGATAAGTTTTTCCACAGCTCCCTGCCACTTCCTCAGTTCACCTCTTTCAGTACCTGGGGTCTGAAATTGCCCCATAGGCCACTGGAATCACACTAGCACCTCAAGTAGACAATGGAGTCTTTTATTTCCCCCCCCCCCCGACTCTTCATCTCAATATCCCTTCAATTGAGTTTACCACCCGCAAAGGTGGTCCTACCAATCATCTGATCTTTCATATCTGAAATCTGAGTTACCATACCATAAGAGTTCTTTACCAAGCCCTTCATCTAGTAGACCTTGTCCTGGTCTGGGCCCCCTGACCTCAACTACCCAGTACTTTTTTTTTTCCACTATACATGTTACTGACCCTCAGAAACCTCACAGAATCACAATGTGCCTGGTTTGTTCCTGTGGCCTTCAGGATAGAGCACAGAGCCTTAACAGGGATAGGGAACCCTCTTTATTTGGGTGCCACATATTTCGGTGGCACACCACTCACCTTCTTACTCTAGGATCTCATATTTCTGTCCAAGCACACTTGTCTCGTTCTCATACTTCTGCACCTTACCGACTTCTTAGAGGAATAATGTAACATTCCTTTCATGAGCTTGTGGGCATTTCTTGGACTTGCTTTTACAGTCTACCTTCCCATGGTATTTATTGGGCATCTAGGGGTAAGGAACATAGTTCCATGGCAAGGGACTTGTAGAAAACCAATAAGGTCTCTGCTTCCATTCCAAGTACTATAAAACAATGAACAAAACCTTACCTGCCCCCTACTATAAGTTGAGCATTCTATTAGAAGCAAAGAGTGCTTCTCCAAGGTAGGATCCAGAAAAAAAGTGAAGGAACATGAATGGATACCAATGGCCAGTAATCTCTGGTTCTAATAGTCAGAGCCATCCTCTTAACCAGAAGCACCTAGTCTAGCATTCTAGTGGGTCAGAGGCCGAGATGAAAGCCAGTAAGAAAGAAAATGATAACACCTACTGCCACTGGTACTTCACATTCTACTACCAATGTGAAGACACAAAATAATATCTGAAAATATCATAAATATACATGTTTCCCTTGATCTCTAGAGCAATTAATAAACCATCACAAATAAATTAATACACTTATTAAAATAACATTTGATTTTCAAAATCTGCAATGCCTTAAAAAAAACTGCTTCAATTTATATATCTGTGCAAACTTTTGGCTGGGTCCTAGAAACAGATTTTGTTCTTACTTGTGGAGTCATCACTATCGAGAGAAAGCTTGTCATGGTGCCACCAGAGCACATTGGAGTAGGGCTACATCCAGAAACCTGTTACTGTCTTCTCTACTCCTTTCCACTCTGTTCCAGTGTAAGAAAGGGAAGAGGCCACTGTCTTTGAGAACATCATACACATGAAGCTGCCCATGGACTCAGCTATCAAGGGAAAGACAGAGTATATAAGCCAGGAAAGGGCAGACCTAAACCTACTTAGTGGACAGCCATCCAAGACAGGATGGGGCATGCTGCCCTGAAAGAGATAAAAAGATGTGCCTGGGCCTAGGCCTGCTACTTCTGAGAGAAGACATAGAAGGCAAGGGGAAGAAGAAAGACAGAAATAAAGCCATCATTGACTTCAAGGCATTCACGGAAATGGTCTATAACCAGATGCGCACAATTCTGGCTTGATATTCTCTTACTTGCTTCTTTTAATGTGGGACCATGATAGGATAGCTTGGGTTTTGGTAGAAGTGCTGGCTGGAATTAGCCCGGAAACCCAACAGGTGTCCATTGCTTGTGAAGGACAGGCATCTATTCCACCACCCTCCCAGAATTCAGGCTCCTGACACATGGTGGAGATCTCCATTAACCTGCACCATTCAGTCATGTAGGGCACTGCAGCCCCTCCAAAAGAGCACAGGTAGAGGGCGTGACTACAGGCCTCAGCCCTAGAGAGATTTCCATATTAATGAGTTACCTAAAGGCCAGAGGGTGTAGCCAATTAAGTGTTCTTTCCCAGACCGTCCTCCCTCCTTCCTCCCTATTTAAGTTAGGACCACCTGATGTAAGGGGGGGGGGGGTGCGGTGTGCATCCAGATTCAACTACCATCCACCATGCCAATAAAGCCTGTGAAAACCCATGGACTTTCTGGTTTCATTGGGGCCATGCCGTGAGGAACCATGGAGAAGGCCTTAAATGAGCTGCTGTAGCCGCAGTTGCCATGCTTCCCTGAGAGCTTCTCTGTGTTCCCCACGAAGGCCTGCCTCTTCAAGCAAGCTAACCTGGCCTCCAGAGTCTGCTAAGTGAATACAATAACCAAGTCTCTTCCTGCAGGGCAGTCAGGGCTTCCTTCCCCGCCACTCGTTGCTCTCATTGTGTGGGCTGGTCGCACACATGCTTGCACACACCTTGTCTCCATTTTGCGGTGGCCTCGCAGCATCTGCCCTGGAGCAGTGTAAAACAAACAGTCGAACTTCCCCCGCTTGCTTCTGCCACACTGAGTCGCGATTCCAGCTGACTGAACTGTGGTGGACATGTGGGACCCACAACTCCGCCCAACAGAGAACCCACGCACCAAGCTAATCATTCCCCACGTTTTAAAATACTTTTTATGAAGATTCTCAAAATACTGACCTATCCTATAGGCCCAGAAACTAAGATTTTTTAAAAGCTAGACAGTTTGTCCAACTAGGTCTCAGATTCTATATCCTCCACCCTGCTGAAGCCTTTGCGCTGAGTCTTTTAATCTTCAAATAGTGTTCAGGCATAGACTATACTGAGGAATAAGTGAGCACTGTACATAGGAGTGTTCTACAAAATGACAATTGTGTTTCCTTTGCAAATGTTATAACTGAATCAAAAGAATAAAAAATATTCTGATCTGGGCAAACAATGACAAACAAACATACAAACAACTTAACTCATGCATAGAAACTGAGTTTAAGCAGATTACAACCAACCTTTGCTCCACACTAAATGTCCTGTCTCTGGGATTTCTCTCAATGTCTCATTGACCACAAATGCCTCACCCACACTTTAAACATCCCAGGTTGCTCATGTTTCAGTAACTAAGGATTACTTTTCTTAATTGAAGATCCATCTTTCTGGGAAACTACATGGACTCCTTTTTATTTTTACATACCATCAGCTGCCAAGAGAGCTCTCAATTGCTCTGTCCCAAAGTTTAAAAATTCTATGGTTATACTTCATTGAGTTTTACACTTAATTCATCTAGTTCTAACATATTTGGAACTTGAACAAATTGAATTTCTTTCAAAGGGCATATATTAAAATAAAAGCACAGTGAGCAGAATCAATAGAGTCCTTTTTACTTAAGAAAATAGAGGGGAGAGATGCCACCCATGCTTGCATAGACAACAGCAGCCTATGTCATCTGGCAGAGTCTACCATGTCATCAGCAGCCAGGGCTCAATTTTACTGTTTTCTGCTGAAACAAGATGTACTGCCAGTTTCTGGTGTGAGGAGGAGACATGTTGTGGTTTGTATCACCACAGGCTCAAAGGGAGATGGCAATGCTAAAATTAGTATCTAGAATGTCTCTAAAAAAGCTACTATGTTGAAGGTTTTAGGCCCAGCCTGTGATATAACTGGGAATATTGTAATATTTTAGAGGCGGAGCCTAATTCAAAGAGGTTAGATAGCTGGGGGTATGCCCTAGAGGTGAATGTTGGAACACAGTCTATCCACTACCACCTCTCTCAGCCGCCACAAAGTAACCAACTTCCTCTGATGTGTTCCTGCACTATGATGTCTGTGATACAATTTATCCAATGCAGAAGTCTAAACAGCCCCAGGCTGGAACCATTAATCAAAATAGACTTTCTCTCCACATTACATTGTTTACTCTGGGTGTTTTGTCACAGTGCTACAAAGCTGACTAATACAAATGGCCTTTAACTTTGGTTCATTCTGAGAAATACAAGTATTTACTTTCTTGAGAGCATGTCCTGCCTTTTTTCCCTAAAGAAAGTCTGTAAATGGGAATCTACAATTCATTCGTGCCTTGCCACCCACCACTGCATGACATCAACTCGGTTCTCAGGCTTGACTGTTATCTACAGATGAGAAGCAGCAGACAAGGATTCCTTAGGCTTTCTTTCAGTTCTAAATATTGCTGATTTCCCAGCGCCACATGAAAAGATCCTTGGGCTGACTTCTTATTCTCTGGGGTACTGCTGCCTTGGGGGATTAAGAACAGGACTCCTCATACTACAAGGCTGAGCATTCCTCAGTGCCCAGCTGGACAGTGACAGATCCCAGAGCCATGAGAAATCCAGCTGACATTTCCCAGGGAGATAAGCAGGAGCCTTCCAAGCGCAGGACAGTCAGACACATTTTCACAACACTTCTAGAATGTTCCCAATTATACAGAAGATAAAGATATGAAAATCTTAAATTCCTACTTTACTGTATCACAATGAATCAGTTAAACAGAAAGGGAAGCAGTGCTTCAGCTCTGGGCAGACACTGCTGCCTCCATTACCCAATAGTTCCTGACATTTTTCTCTATGCTGCTGTCTGCAGAGACTGTAGCAATTGCCCTTTCAAAAGGTACTTTAGATGACAATTAGACCTTAGAAACAGTCTCTAGCTGCACAGAGTCTGGGTTTCCATTAAAATAAAATGCCATAAAATAAGATATTGTATATAATGTTTGAGTTTTTAAAATGAAAACTATTTTTCATTTCCTATAATTAATCATGTTCTACCAATAGCCTGGAACAAAAGGCCTACTAACCACTGCAATACAGATGAATGGGGAACATCTAGGCTTCCTTCTTTTTTTTCTCTCTCCCTCCCTCTCTCCTTCCTCCATTCCCCTCTTTCTTCCTTTCTTCCCCATTACTTTTTTCTATCCATCTATCTGCCTTCCTTCCTTTCTCTTCCTTCTTTCCTTTCTTCCTTTCTTTCCTTTTGAGATAGGGTCTCACTCTATGACCGAGACTGGCCTTAAACTAGTGAAGTCTTCCTGGTGCAGCTTCAAGTTCTGAGTTTACAGATGTATGCTACAACACATGGTTCAGAACTGCCCTCATTTATATGTTTATCAAAAGACAGCCTGACATTCTTAGTAGTCCACATTGAAATATTGTATATCTATGTACATGTGTGTTTCCACATGTTTTACTTTAAGAGCAAAAAGGCTCATGAGATATTAAATTAATCTTAAAGAAAATATATGAAAAATAAAGGTATTTACTGAAACTTAAATTCTGTAGAAAAAAATCATTGTAGGTAAATTCAAAACATAAAGTTTAATATTGTGTTGTTAAGTCTGGTTGCTGACTCATAATATGATTTCAGAGGACTGCCCACTGGAGAGTCACTGCATAGAGAAGGACTCAGCACAATATGACAAGAGAAGTATGTGACTCTTGAAGATGTTCCATCCTCATCCTAAACTTCAAACCTCACATGTCACCAGAGACCTCAGGAAGCACCAGGAGTGTATCAGCATGTCAGCAGCAAGAATTAAAGGCTACTTCTTAAGGCAAATGTCTGATGAGTGTCATCTCATGCTCTGTGAAAATCCTGTAGGGCATGGGTTTTTTTCTCACTTAAAAATGAGAAAACCGATTTTCAGAGTTGAGAAAATACTCTAAGTTCATCAGTAGGAAACATTGCTGTCAGGTGGCAAACCTAACATGTAGTTTCATAGTCTGGGATTTTATTTTCTCTGCTCTCTGCATGTTTCTGGTGCCTACTGTGTGGTGTCAGTTCCAGGGAATATTGACCCCAGGAACGCAAAGGACACAAAGTCTTGAAGGATATATGCCTTCAGGTTTGCTTTGATGTGAATGCAGAAGGTTTTTTTTTTTTTTTTTTTTAAGGTTGGCAGAATCTAACTTCAAGTAGCATGTCCAACTCAGGAGAACAATAGGTTTCCAATCCTGGGGTCAAAGATGACTATCAACCTGACATGCTCCTTAAGTAGCAAAAAACATCTGCTCCCCCAACAAACTGCACAAATATCTACCACATTTTCAGTGTGCTTGGGCTCTGGCCCATCTCTAAACTCAGTACTATGATAATACAGATGGATCTCATACTAAGGTCTGGAGCTGTGTTCCAACCAGTCAAGCTTGTCTCAAAGTGTGGAAAGTTCTGTATCTTTTAGGAACGTTGAAGGGCTCTACTGCAATGTACGGTTCAGAAGGAAAAGACGAGTAGGTATTCATTGCTCAAGAGATAATTACTCTTTGCTCTATAAAGGCCAGCTTTATAGGAATGTGAAGCAGGAGACATACTGTGCAATCTACATTTAAATATTTTAAGAATTGTTTGGAACATTCACTGTTAACAACCCCAAAGTACATTACATAATTTAATATTATTAAATAAATACAGTGTTTATGTATTAATGAAGCTGTGCTTGTTTAATTGAAGTACTATAGAGGTCAGCAAGCTACATACGTGCTGAAGTTGCAGAAAAATCCTTTTGAGCTACTGGTCTTCTGTCTACATTGAAGTATGGGAGAAGTGGGTTCCAATACGAGTAAAGAAATCCTACAGGAACAAAGTGTACACACTTGCCAGTGAGAGTGAGAGCAAGTAAGAAGGCAAAAAGCAACAGCTTTCTTCTTCCATGTCTTTATATGTAGGCTGCCACTTAGATACAGGGTGGGTTTCCTGACCTCACATAATCCAACCAAGAAAATCTTCCACAGGCCTGCTCATCTCCGTGAGTTTTAGTTGATTCCTGACGTAGTCAAGTTGATTGCAAAGATTAGCCATTATACTAGGTAAACAAGTTCTTCACAGTACCGCATTCTCTATCATAAATACTTGCCAATTTTATGAATACATATTTGTAAGTTAGGTATAACATAACATGATTATAAAACTCAATTACATGAGCACTTAATATTGATGACTTTGAAAGAAATGACATAGTTTTCCATTCTAAAGTCACTCAGAACTCTATTCTAGACAAGCATTCTACTGTGTACAATCACAGTCCTTAATATAGGTTAACTATATATGTAGAGCAGGTATTTAGGATAAACAATAAAAATTTTTTCTGATAAAGATAGATGGTGGGCAGTGGTGGCGCACGCCTTTGATCCCAGCACTTGGGAGGCAGAGGAAGGTAGATTTCTGAGTTCAAGGCCAGCCTGGTCTACAGAGTGAGTTCCAGGACAGCCAGGGCTATACAGAGAAACCCTGTCTCAAAAAAAGAAAAAGTAAGATAGAAAGACAAGATAATTTTTTTCTGAACAGATGGAGAATGTAATTTTAAAAGTGTGTGTGTTTGTGTGTGTGTGGTAGGGGAAGGGGTGAAAGCAGAAGGAGAAGCATGGGGGCAGGGAAGAGGAAAGGGGGACAAGAAAGGCAGTAGTAAGGCAAAGATGAGCAAAGTACATTGGTGTACATGGGTTAAAATATAATTAGGGGCTAGACAGATGGCTTAGCACTTAAGAACATTTGCTGCTCTCCTAGAAGAACTGAGTTCAATACCAAGTTCTCACATCAATCACTCAAAACCTTCTGTAACTCCAGCTCAGGGGTTTCTGAGAGAAAATAAAATAAAATAAAATAAAATATAGTGTTATGGTGATCTAAAGGGGTATAGTCAAGTGGAGAGGGGAACAGGAGGGCAGGATAAAAGGGCAGAATATAGGGTAATGCACTTAACTTTAAATACCCTTTGAAAGCCTATGAAACCTACAGTAGAAGCTCCCTAAGATATATACATATATGAAAGGAATTTAAATGAAATCACTATATAACGAGGTTACAATTCCACAACTAGACATATTATACCACCAAGAAAAACCTCCAATACCAAGAATGAGTTACATTTTGTTGAATCATTGGTCAAAGCAACACCAAAAACAACTCCCCGAATTCAAACATTACAATTTATTGTCAAGGCTATTAGTTGCTCTCCATAACCTGTTGGTAAACCCCTATTGCTGAGGACAACATTCAATATGTGACCAGACATGAAGAAGTTGAGCTACTGCTCAACTAGAAATTTCACCCTCACTGATTAGCATTTGTGTTATTGTAAGTTCCCCTGAATGACAGCATAAGAGAATGCAGTAGTTACACAAACATTATGAGAATAATCAACCACTTTCTGCTTGGATTTAAGGCTCAATCCATGAGATGTAACCCATACCTGTAACTGCTAAAGTGCCCAACAACTTGAAATTAAATTGGTAATTTTCCTAGGGGAAAACCAAATATTATTCTGCTAAGAGAACATAGCAATAAAATGATTCCTAATGACATACTGCCATGCTCAAAGATCAGAGCAGTGTTCAACCTTCATCTGAGAAGAATCTTCTTGCAGTAGATGTGAATTATCACAAAGACTCACAACTGGGTAATATGCAGAGAATGAAAGCCTTTGAAGCTCTTAATCCTAAACCAAATGTCTTCATTAAAGCCCACCACTCAAGACTCGGGGACTTATGCAGAAGAGGATATGAGAGGAATATAAAAACTAGAAGTAGTAGCTGATTTCAAGGAAACATTACACAAACACAAGACTAATGCACACATAAACTCATATATACTGAACAGCATGTCTAAGACCTGCATAGGCTCAAAGCAGGTGGGGTCCCAACACTGAGACCTGAAAATGTACATAGAGTTGCACCCCTAAAGAAGGAGTTATTTGAAACTAGAGATCATAAAAGGAGCTGAGAAGAATTTGGGAGAAGTTGGGGATAGAAAATTTTGATCAAAATATGTTGTATAAAAAAATTAACAAAAAAAGTTAAAAAAATAAACCTCACAATACTGTAACTAAACCCATTATATTGAATGATAACTAAAATAATTAATAAAAAGAGTGTTTCAGGTTGAAATTAGAAATGCAGAAGCATAGGCAACACAATATGTTCAGGGACATAATCTATTCTGTCCTAATGCTAACAGAAAGTTATGGCCTGTCAATACGTCGTTGACGTAGGCTTAAATGTATTAGCCAAAATCTCTATACGATACCTCAGATTTGTAATTCAAGTACATGGAAGACTGAAGCAGGAGGGTCAGCTACACATTGGAGAATAGCAGGGACTACAGAGGAAGATCCTGTCTCAAACAAATAAACAAAATTAGAGTCAGAATAAAAATATATATTAAAAAATAAGATCAAAATTAAAATGTTTTATTAAACATATATGAAAACTACACACTGGAAGAAAGGCAGCATGTTTAACAAATGGTGCTGGTCTCTAAAGTAGATGTCTGCATATAGAATACAAATAGATTGGTACTTATCACCCTGCACAAAACTCAATTCCAATTGGATCAAAGAGTCAACGTAAAACACACTGAGCATCATGAAAAAGACAGTGGGGGAATAGCCTTAAAATCACTGGCACAGAAGACTTCTTGAACAGAACAGTGGTAGCACAGGCACTAAAATCAGCAATTACTAAATAGGACCTCGTGAAACTGAGAGGTTTCTGTAAGGCAAGGACACCATTATTCAGGCAAAGTGGCAGCCTATACATTTTTAAAAGATTTTGACCAACTCCATATCCAACAGCAGACTAATATATAACTTAGTAGAATTAATATACATAAGATATAAATAACTCAAGAAATTAAATACCAAAAAGTAAATAATTGCATTTTAAAAATAAGGTACAAGTTTAAACAGAATTTTCAAAAGAAGAGAGTCAAATGGCTGAGACACTTAATGAAATGTTCATCCCGGGGCTATCCCAAAAGCTGTTGGCTGTATACGGGTATGTTCTTCTAGCTGGGCTGCCCTGTATGGCCTCAGTGAGAAAGGAAGCACCTAGTCTAGCAGAGACTTGAAGTGCCAGAGTGGGGGATGGGTGATAACCAGGGGGTATCCTGCTCAGAGGAGGAGGGAATAGAGAATGGGAGAAGAATTGTGGAAGAGGGTGACTGGGAGGAGGACAGTGAGTGGGTTGTAAACTTAATAAGTAAAAAATAAAATTTAATTTGAAAAAGAACAAAGAAATGTACATCATCCTTAGGCCCCAGGGAGGGAAATACAAATCAAAACTACTTTGAGATTCTATCTTATATCTAACAGAAGAGCTAAGATCAATAAGACAAGTGACAGCTCGTGCTGACAAGGGTATAAAGCAAGGAGAATGCTCTCCACTGCTGATTGGCGTGCAAACTTGTGCTACTATGTAAATCAGTGTGATGGTTCCTCTGAAAGCTAAGAATCAATTTACCTCAGGATCCAGCTATCCCACTCCTGGGCATATACCCAAAGGATACTTCATCC
The DNA here is from genome assembly GCF_011762505.2 of Arvicanthis niloticus. Taxonomy (NCBI): domain Eukaryota; kingdom Metazoa; phylum Chordata; class Mammalia; order Rodentia; family Muridae; genus Arvicanthis; species Arvicanthis niloticus. Next base: position 24,784 of record NW_023046339.1, read on the forward strand.
CATCACAAGGACACTTGCTCAGCCATGTTCATTGTACCAGAGCCTCTGCATATATATTATAACTTACTGTTTAATATTTGTACTGAACTCCTGAGTTTGTAAATGAGTGAGCTCTTTGGGCTCTTTTCTTTCTGTTGGTTTGTGTTGTCCAACTTCAATGTGGTTTTTGTTTTGTTTTTACCTTATTATATTTTTGTTAGGTTTTGTTAGGTTTATCTCATAGAAACCTGTTCTTTTTTTTAATGAGACACAGAAAGTTAGTGTATCTGGACGGGAGGGGAGGTAGAAAGAATTTGGAGGACTAGAAAGAGGACAAACTATAATCAGGATATATTGTTTGGGGCAATCTATTTTTAATAAAAAAAAATAATTCAACATGAACCAATACAGAAATTGGCTTTGTTGTTGTTTTGTTTGTTTGTTTTGTTCTGTTTGAGAGAAGTTCCCATGTATTAAAGATAGCCTTGAATTTCTTATCATCCTGTACCCATATCATAAAATGTGGCCTACCACATCCCATTTATGTGATGCTGAGAGTCAAACCCAAGAATCTGAAGGTAGTAAGACTGGTAAGCAAGCATTCTACTAACTGAGCCATATCTCTAGCCTCTTCAATGAAGCTTTTGACCTTCTTTTTTTAAGGGCATTATAGAACTCACTGAGTGTCTCAGAGAGACAGTATGTGCCAGTTTGGATTGTCCATATTTCATGTGCTTGGAAGTCACCATTGCTGTACACCACAAGATCACACAACACATTCTCAGAGGGGCAATTCTGAAATGGAAAGTGTGGAAATGCAACACAAGAAAGTCAACAAAATCACCCAGGATTTTAGAGTACTTTATTTTGTAGGTCATGGGAAACAATAGAAGGCAAATGTCTTTAAAAAATGAAATTGAAGAGGAAAACCTGGAATTGAGTTGTCATTTCTAGTTTTATAATCCAATGCTAGGTAGTTTATAGAAAGTATGTTTCATTTATTTTAGAGATATAAAATTTTGGAAGGTTACTAGCACCTCCTGGCATTTTGTAAGAGTCTTTTTGCTACTTCCCAACATAGTGGGAAGGACAAGATTCAGCTTGTTCTGGTCTCTCTTATTTTTTAGTTACTTTTATAGCCTTTACAACCAGGGTTTCTTCTTCTTTCTCCTCATCTTCTTCCTCTGACTTGTTATTTCAGCCAAGATTATATCAGTAAATCACTTTTCTTATAAAGCAACTAATCTGATAATAGGAGTCTTATGCTCCCGACTCCATCTAATCCTACTAATTTTCCAAATAGCAACCCTTTTAAAATTCACTTTACATCCCCGTGCTGCCCCCTCCTTGTCACACCTTCCCACAAACCTTTCCCTCCTTCTCACCTTCTCCTCTAAGTGGGTGCCCCCACCCCAGATATGTCCCAACCCTGGCACATCAATCTCTATAGCACGAAGCTCATCCTCTCCCACTGAGGCCAGACAAGGCAGCCCAGACAGAAGAATATATCCCATGGGTAGGCAACAACTTATAGGATAGCTCCAGTTATTCAGGACCCATATGAAGATCAAGCTGCTATATATGTGCGGGGAGGTCTACCTTCAGCCTGTATATACTCTTCGGTTGGTGGTTAAGTCTGTGAGAGCCCCAAAGGTCCAAGTTAGTTGGAGGTTAAGTTGGTGGTTAAGTTGGAGGTTAGTTGGTGGTTAAGTCTGTGAGAGCCCCAAAGGTCCAGGCAGCCACACCCCTATCTAGACAGTGACACAAAACTCATTAAGAAGCTTCTAGCTTAACAGATGATCATTCAATAGACAACTGTAAGCTAGCTCCAGGACTTTTATGAAAGAAAAGATCTCCATAACAAGCAGTTGCCCTACAGCTTGGGACTTTTCCAACATTAAGATACATTTAATAGTGTAAGCAGAACACATTACGCTCTGTAACACTCAGGTCCCTGCATGTCACTGTAATGATCACAAGGAACCAATATTCAGTCACTTTCAGAAGAATGGCCAAACTATAGAAAAAAAGTCACTCAAATTAGAATTTGATACAACTCTGATCCACAGCATAAAAACAGGCTTTTAGACTGAAGGACTCTTGGGAAATTTCACAGTAGAGATTGAATGACATTCTTCTTAATTTTTTTACATGATAACCAAAATATAAGAAAAACAATAAACACCTGGTGTTGAGAAGTCAATGCACCTGTGTGTACCTGATGAAATGCTAGTCAAAATTGCTTGAGCACAGAAATAAGGTGTCATATGATCACTAGGCAAATATGCATAATGAACATTGAAATTGGAAAGGAACAGAGTGAGCCCTTTTCCAACACTGGTGGCCATAGATCTTACTAAAATATGATGTTGGGGAACAAGAGGCAAAGCATAGTTAGTACCTCATTATAAAAAGCAACTGTCTCGTAGATTAGCAGTTGTACATAAAAGAGCACCTGGGCCTTAGCTTCTCCAAGACATTTCCAAGGAACTCATCATAGATTTGAATAAAAAAGCCTAATTACTCCATTAAAATGGACAGAGGGAAGAGGTTGTATTGATGGAATTTTCAGAAACTTGTCAACTCAGGAAAGATTAATGTCCTAGACTAGAAAGAACCATTCACTCATATTCACCATACAGAGTTCCACAGCAATGAAAGGTGTTCATTCTTTACTAAACCAGGGATTGTTGTCAGTTGTTCCTTTGTACAAATATGGTACTGTGACCCCACAAGTGTTGGCCTCATGGAACCAGCCAGCCAACCAGCCAGCTCAAGCTTTCTTCTAGTTCTCATTTAACTTAGAGAAACACTTACCTGTTTTTGACTTTATGAAAGCTAACATAGTAATAGAAGTTTTTCCCTAAACCCTATTTCATGAATTCCAAATAAATGTCAACTTTTCTCTTTTTAAATGTCAACTTTCAAAGGCTGAAACATCAATATTATTTTAAGTATTAAAAATAAATTTCTAATGTTATTCAGCAGTTCAGTCATTTATTCCTTTATCAAAAATATTCTGAGGTGACACATTAAATTAGATATCTATCAAAACATTAAATATTTCAAGGAAGGAGTAAAGAAAAACACTAACTTTAAGCAAATAAATAGCTCTAAATATTCTAGTTAACAAAGTTGCTTATTCTGGGTTGATTCTGACACTGCTATAGAGGCATAGAGGAACTAAGCAATTAAGTTAGTCTACACTAGGGCTGGATACTTTCTGTTCAATAAGGAGCTTACAGGTGTAAAAAGAGAAAAGACTGTAAAGGTCTTTTCCCATGTGTTTATGGGAAAAAAGAAAATTATTTATGTATTATAAACATACCTGTTACACACATAGTTTTTCTTGCTCTGTTGGCTGAACACACAGAAATAAGAAAGAACCAATAATAGTATGCACCTACAGAATTCTCTGTGGAAAGGAATACAGAATTTTTGAAGAAACAAAGATTCTAGTCCTACAATAAAAGATACACCAGATGATGCTGGTATCGTCCATGTATTAGCAACATTGTTGGAAAGTTGAACATGACAATATAGTAAAACTGGATCATAATTCAAAATGAAAAATTAATACACATGAATTTGCATTAACAGAGCAACATGAAATTGGTAAATAACAAGGATCTAAAGCATTTTGTATAGGAACCATCAAGTGGGGACTTCATCCTAATGGAAATGAAATACAGCTTCCCTTCAGTATGGGAAGTGTTTACACAGTGTCTGTCAAAAGAAGGAGAAATGGTAGGAAGTCCGTTCTCAGTGGTGATGCCTTGGGAGCAGCATCCTAACCAGGCAAACAAATTCACATCAGCAATGAAAGGGTAGTGTCTGTACATAAAAACTGCTCTAAAATTAGAAGTTTGTTTAATACCTAAAATGAAAGTACAGAGGGTGTTCCCGGGGTGACTATCCACAGTCTTCTGTGTTTTCCCCACTGGTGTGCCCCCCATGGGTAGTTTTAATCCCCAGACTACAGAGAATAGCATCAGAAAACCCAAGGCAAAACAAATACATGAATGGAGAAAAGAGATTTCTAGAAAAGAGGGGGTTGGATAAAAGATGAAGAGATGAGAAAGGGTTGGGGTGAGAACAAGCAGAATGAATCACATACACACAAATAAATTAATTGTTAAAGAACAGATGTAATTGCATCCCAATCTGTTTAAAAATAAATGAAATGAGAAAAAAAAGGTGATTTTAAACCATCTTTCTTGACACAGTTGATACTTTGAGTACAGTTTAGTGGGCTGACACATTCCCATTCCAAATCTCTCTCTCTCTCTCTCTCTCTCTCTCTCTCTCTCTCTCTCTCTCTCTCTCTCTCTCACACACACACACACACACACACACACACACACACACACACACACACACATTCAAGGAAGAGAGATCTCTAAAAGGTGAAGGACCATGGTATGTACTGGAGTACATGAGTTAGAACTCTGGTGATACCATGGGAGAGCTTTATGCACCAGTTGTTTTGTTTATCCAACATAAAAAACTACATGGCTGTGGGTCTTGAAAAGACACAGAGTCAAAAATTTCATTTCCCTGGGGAGGAAAATTTTAATGTGCATTGATTTCATAATACTCATAATTCTTTCTCACTTTTCACCGGAAGAATTCTATTCCCTTTGCCTGAGAGCAAAGCCTACTGGTCTTTTTGGAATGATCTGAAAGAAGCAAAAGTGATAATAGAGGAGAGGCTATAAAGGAACTAAAGCTTTTGTGACCTTCCTTTTTTTCCTTTGGTACAGTCTTCTGGGGGAAAGTTAATGCCTTGTCTAGAAGTTACTCAAGTACATGGAGAAAAGCACATCCTCCAGACACATGGAAGAACTTCCTTAGGAATAGTTGCAGCCTCAGAGTTGCCTTCAACGACAAAAAGACTCATTACAACAAAATTGACATTTTTTTCTGTGCCCTTGACCATGTTGTGTGTGGCTCTATCAATTAGACACATCTTCAGATCTTATTATCTATGTAAAGGGTCTTTACATAAATACCAATCTTGCTCTATACCTCAAGCAAACCTTGAACCTCCTCCTGTCTCTGCCTCCTGAGAGGCTTAGATCACAAGTCTGCATCACTAGTCCTGGACCAGCTTGCATCTTAACTTCAAACTAATGAGATACTCCAAATCCCAACCACATAGATAAGTCATTTCTGAGTTTCATACCCTAAGAAATTATAATATATCATGTATTATATATGTATGCATTATGCACATATACACAACATATAATATACATATAATATACATATAACATGCAACATATTATACATATATGTAAAACACATACATGTAGTTATAGTATAGTTATTAATTTCATGTATTTATCATTACTATATTAATATGTATCATGCATGTATAATGCTTATATGTAATATATAATATATGCTATAAAATATATATTACTGTTTGAAACACTATTTCTGGAGATGACTTATTAAGTAGAAAAAGATAATTGACATATCATGCTCTATATAGATGATATGGGAACACTGAAGAGAGTGGAACAAGTGCTGTTTCTGTGCATAACCATTTTCCAGCCACACAGAAATCTGAAAGCAATGCTTTGCTCTCTAAAGATAGTGGGATGAAAGATTTAGTTAAAGAAAATTGATTAAAACATGGCTTTGGAGGAAAACTAGAGCTTACATGACTCAGAGTGAATTGGCATTTATAAAGTATACATATCTGGATTCTATCAAAGCTTTTAACAAATGTTTTAAAAATATAGTCTCATAAGAAAGCAGATGAAACACTGAATGGTTGACAGCTGAAGAGCAATACAAAAAGGCCACCGAAGCGGGAGGCTGGGGCTCTCCACCAGCAGGCTTCTGAGTGTTCAATACTAATACTTCAGGCAGAGATTCTAACTGTAATCATCAGAGCTACACCACACTTTATTTGACAGAATTGGTATTAAATGATCCAAAGAGATAAGAGGAATAGAAAGAAGTAAGATATGTGTCGAGGAAGTGAATGAAATCTCTTTACTGTGGTTTTAAAAAGCAACTATACAAATATAAATGTGAGAAATCATTCAGTTTGCCAGAGTTCATATGGAAAAACTGACTTAATGTGAGCCAACACCAGGACAGGGATTTTCTTTTGGCTAATAAAAACTGTAAAAGAAATAATAGAAAGTAGGAAGGGGGTGAAAACTCACTAACCTATGCAGAGATTCAGTGCCAGGAACTGTGGCTTCCATCCAGGTCATTGTTCAGAGCCCCCAAGAAGTTGGGTGTTCAGTGAAAGTAGACCAGAACATGGGAGTCTCAGCCTTGTGAGAGGACCATGAAGTAGAGTCAGAGGATGTTACAGATGAGGATGAAGAGAAAAAGGAGGAAGATCCATGTAGGTTCAATAAGGAATCTGTAGTTGAACTAGAAGATTAGGTGAACATTAGAGTGATGAATTTGCTCAAATGGGGAGCTACCCAAGAGTAAAGAGCTAATATGAAGGGTAAGAACATAGAGTAGAACCCATAAGGCAGATTTTGAAGACTCCAGCCAGCTTAATGGTACGATAGCTATTGAAAGCCTGGTTGATTTTAACTTAAAGTAGATTCCCTTTGTTGATAATAGTACACAGTTGTCAGCTGCGTAGAATTATATGTAATGTCACATGAAAATACCATCTTAGATTTACTGTGTTCTTAGTGTGAGTGTGAGAATACACTATCACACAAGTCGGAAGCTAGGCAATAATTCTAGAAAAGTGCATCAATATTCAAAGGATTTAGAAAGACCAGTTATGTTAATCAGTCTCCCAGGGCGGTAAAATACTTGCAATGATAAATCGATTAAAAACAAAAATTTGGGGGCTGCTGAGATGGCTCAGTGGTTAAGAGTATTGACTACTCTTCCAGAGGTCCTGAGTTCAATTCCCAGCAACCATATGCTGGCTCACAACCATCTGTAATGGGATCCAATGCTCTCTTCTGGTGTGTCTGAAGACAGTGACTATATATATATATATATATATATATATATTTTGTTTCAGTTCACAATTTGGACTGCTCTGGTCCAAGTTGACTGCTCTGGTCCAAGAATGTGTGATGGAGCATAAGAGCTTGTCCCTGAAACATAAAAATCAAAATGGAGAGAGAGTGAACTCTGGGACTCACAATCTCTGTCAAAGGCACTTCTTCAATGGCCAAAATTGTAACTGAGATTCCATCCCTTTAAGGGTCCACCAACTCTATAATAAAACCTTTAGTACAATATGCGCTTCTGTGGGTCAGTCAGTATCCAAACTATAACATCCATGTTTTCAATCTTGTACATTAGTCATCTGGGAGTATAAAATTTCTCCTACATTCCAGTAAAACATGGTAGGCCATACCTTTAATGCCAGAACTCAGAATGCTGAAAAGGAAAAATGATGATCTGGAAGCCACATAGTGAAATCCTATCTTTCCACACACAGAAAGAATAAGAGAGACAGAGAGAGGGAAGTAGAGTGGGGAGGAGGGAGAGACATAACCATAAACAGAAACAGAGACAAATATAGACAGAGAAGAAAAAGTATTTTGTTATCTTAGTACATATAACCCAAACCTCACAACAAGGTAAGCCTTGAAACCACATAGCATGGGATGGGTTTAGGCATTGGATTAGAGCCGGGACCTACATAATTTCAGAATGCAGACAAGTGGCTAAACACTAGTCCATGTGCTTTACAGGGTTCATTTTAGTTCTGTGACTATGTAATTCTCTACCTAGATACATTTAACAATAACATAGTAGCTATTTCATGAATCCATCCATCATGGATTGCTCTTGTCTAAACGGCGTCTTTAAAAGATTCCATTGCACATCCTAATATGCCAACTAGTCTCTGTTTATTAGTCTCAAGTTCAAAATATCTGGTCTGAGCACTGTGCTCTCTACTGTAAACTTGAAATAGTACCTCTGCTTAAGATAAAGATGAGGAATAAATTAGAAAATTCATAAAAGGTGCTTTGCATACTGGTCACACAGAAGGACCCAAGTAAGTGAAATCTTCTATTATTTATGCAGAAACCAAACTTTTGTGCCTGTGTAAACTACCTGTTTCAATGTTGTCTAGGCAATTACAAACCACAGAGAACTGTGCTACATACCAAGTTTCATTCTAAGCAAAAATATTAAGAATATTCAAACTTGTTAGCTTAGCTCCCAAACTCAAGACATTTGGTCCTTTAGAAAGAATTCTATGGAAGTTCTGTGACATGTTCTGTAATTTTAAAAGTTCAATTTTTACAAAATAATTAAGATGGGACTTTTTATATTCTTTAAAATGCTAAAGCATACCAGAAAATTAGCATAGACAGTCTCAATTCTAAGAAAGTCACACATCGAATAAAGAGATAGTAAAAGAGTTAGGCTAAATAATAATTTAAAAGAACAATACCAAAATGGTCATTCGCCTGTGCTCCAGTTGGTCCAATAATCAATCACTTTCTTTGTATTTTCAACAGACTCTATGATACTTTTCCTGGTCCTCACCCATAAATGTTCAATGCACTTTGGCTACTGGTCTCATCTCATTGTGGTCTGCCCTTTCTCTAGAGTTCTTGCTTCTCTTTCCTTTCTTCATTGCTCATCACTGTTCTTTGTTCAACACACACACCACACACACACACACACACACACACACACACACACAGCTTGTCTTGGGGCTTCCATTCCTGTGATAAAACACCAAGTTTTCTTTACTTCATCTCATATGTCAGGAGCATAAGCCATCATGAAGGTAAATAAAAGCAGGATCTCAAGGCAGAAACCTGGAAGCAGGAACAAATGTAAAAGTCAGGGAGGATCGTTGCTTACTGGCTTGCTCTCCACAGCTTGATCAAGCTGCCTTCTTATCGTGGTTCCCAATCTTCCTACTACTCGAACCATTTAATACAGTTCCCCATATTGTGGTGACACCCAACAATAAAATTATTTTTGTTGTTACTTCATAACTGTAATTTTGCTACTGTATTAAATCATAAATATCCAATATGCTGGTATCTGATGTGTGACCTCAAACAGGTTGTGACCCAGATTGATTACTACTGCTCTAGAGCATTGTGATGGGCAACCATGGCTGTCAAATTGATTACAACTGAATCAACTAAAGCCCAAGCATCGTGGAAGCCTGTGAAATATTTTTATTTGATGGATCACTTGAGGTAGGAAGATCCAGCCTCAATCTGAGCCACACCTTCTGGAATGTAGAAGAATATGGAACGATGAAAGACAAAAGCTTCTGCTTCTGCTTTTATTCTGCTTGCCCACATTCTCAGTGGTATATGCATAAATACTGCTGCTGAGGCATTCCTTCTCTGGTATTAGGACCTACTTCTCTGGGATTCCAATATAGGCTGAAGGAATGCATGTCTCTAGGAATTCTCTGGAACTCCCGCACCAGATTGGGACTATTGAAACATTTATTGCTGTGGACTTAACTATGGGATTCTTGGCTTTTTCATCAGGAGACACCATTATCAGACTACCTGGATGACAACCTCTCTAATAAACCTCTTTTATCCCTGTCTTAAATTTCTATTTCTGTGAAGAGACACTACAACTAAGGAAACCTATGGGGGGGGGGGGGGCTTACATTTTCAGAGGGTGAAACCGTGACTATCATGGCAAGGGCTATGGCAGCAGGCAGGCATGACATTTAACAAGTAGCTGAATGCTTACATCCTGATCCACAAACATGAGGCAGAGAACTGGGAACAGAACGTGCTTTTCACACCTCAAAGCCCACTCCTAGTGATGCACCTCCTCCAACAAGACCATACTGCCTAATCCTTTCCAAAGAGTTCTACTACTAGAAACCAAATATTTAAATATATGAGCATAAACCCCCAGAGAGAAGTCATTCTCATTCAAACTACTATAATCCCCCTTAGTACAAACATAAAATATGTGTCTTGGCATTTGCCAGGGAATGGAAGATTTGGAACTCTGAATCAAATCCATGCCAGCTATTCTGAGCATAAAGAAATACAGAAAGCTGCAGCTATTCCAAGCAAATAGAAATACAGAAGTGGATCCTGGACTCTAGGAAGGTAATGGAGAGATAACACATTATAAGAAAGCATGGGTTCCTGTCCTGATAATGATGGTGGTGGTGGTGTGTATGTGTGTGTGATGCATTTGTATATGTCTATGGGTTTGCATGTTTATGCATATATGTGCATGAGGGTACATATATATGTATGGTTGTGTGTGCCTGTGAAGGCCAAAGGTTGATGATAGGTTACTTCCTAAGGTGCTGTCCATCCTACTTTTTGAGATGGCATCTATCACTGACAATGTAGCTCATTGTTTGCCTAGGCAGTCTGTCCTGTGAGCCTGGAAGTCTCTTGTCTCTGCTCCTCCTCCACTCCCCAGTGATGATTGTAGTACACAGCTTTTATGTTTCTACTGGGAGACTGAACTCAAATGTTCATGCTTGGATGCCAAAATCTTGCCCAACAGAACCCTCTCTCCACTTTGCTGGCCATACTTTCTAAAAGCCACTCTGTCAGCTATCTGAGGACTTTACTGTGAAGGCTTGAGAGACAAGAAAAATACTCCAGGTCCTCCTGTTGACAGTCTGGCTTAAACAGGATGAGCAGAGAGGATGCTGTGGGCATTTGGAGGAAGAGGAAATGAAACTTATTGACAGACTATGTGTGTGAGAGTCAGGCTTGTAGTGCGGAAGGAAGCTTGCAAGTACCATTGTTTCCACTCAGCTTCATGGAGAGGGTAATGGTCTCATTTCCTGAGATGAGAATTCTCAGACAGAGGGAGGGAACAGTTATAAAGCTTATGCTACATCCATAGTAACTTTGGTGTTTTTTAGGAAATCCTCCAGGAGCATGAAAAGAGGCTGGTGTATGTGTGAGGTAACTGTTCTAAGCACAGGCTCTAAGCAAAAGAAGGAAACTAAGATTTGGACAGTGTCAGCTTGTACATGGAATTTACAACTAAGCCACAGGTGAGGGTCTTCCAGATGGAAACTTCAAGTGCATGTGCAGGGTCAAGCTCAGGGTGGCAGCAAGGAATGTGGCAATCCCAGGATGAGGATGTAAGGGAATGCTGCAGAGAGCCTCCAGTGTAGGACCACTAGGCTGGGTATGTGAGCCGAGCCAGACCTGGAAAATCACACTATTCTGTCACAGCTTTTAAAATCTAGCCAATCATTTACCCACATGGAGATAAGCCTGTTTTGACAGGTTTTTACAGAATGCATCTACTTTGACAACTCACCAAGCTGCACTCCTTTCTATCTAAATTGCAAGCTTGTGTTCCTAACTGTTATGGGCATTTCATGGATAGTAGCAAGTTGTCCATCTTTTTGTATATCCAGGCCCTTTTCCAAGGATGGGATAATATCTCACAGGTCCTCCCATGAATGCAATTTAAATCTCCCAGGTATATCTTGTTCTCTGAACCACATGACTCACATTGTGTTTCCTGGTGAGAGAAAATTATACCATATCCACTCATTTAACTTTTACCTTTAATGAGCTTCACATTCACATAGATTAAAGCTGTTTGAAGAATGAATTTGCCTGGGCTGTTAGCTGCTATATGCAATATATCCTACTTTTCAACTGGATGTCCTGTGTATCCTTGGGTGGAGTCCAAGATGACTCTGAACCCATGAAGACACACATAGCATTGTGACCTGGTTACTCACAATTGAACTATCAGAGATATTTGACTTTTTTAAAAAGGAAAAAAATTATCCCCAGTCAGATTAGGATCCTCCTGAGTCAGTGCGCAGAAGCTCTAAAGCCAAAACAACAGACCCATAGCAAGTTTAGAAACAAGTCAAAGACATGTTTCTATCCAAGCCCATCTCTCTCAATGCTGTAAAAATCTGTGTAGTTTTCATCCAGGCCCCTTGCTCCTCAGCTGATGTCCCAGGCAATAGAGAAGATTCACATGAAAATAGCTCTGAGAAAGTTTGTCCAGACTAGCCCTGTCCAGAGAAGACTTCAAACCTCGGGTTGCTACATCCCTGGCCTTGAGGAGGGCTGAGCATCTGTAACCGAAACCTATTTAGAAGTGTTCAGCCTTTTTGTTTTTTTTTTCACCAACTTTGATGTAATGTTTGCCATCTGTTATGTTCTGAAGTGTTTGTGAATATATATCTGTTTCATGTTAGGTACCAGCTATCCTATAGAAACTGCCCTTCTAATAGAGCAGATAATAAAAGAGATAAGAAAATACACAAAGTATGTTCACTGATAAGCATCAAGGAGAAAATAAAACAAAATAGTATTGATGATAAATAGGATTGTGAACATTTTTATTGCACATACTACATGCCAGATACTTTCCTAATATTCTTCATAAATTTGCATTTTAAACTCTCCATATGACAGTATAAGTCTCACATTATTATAATATCTATTAAAATATAAAACAGGTGAAACACCTAGGTAAGTCCCCTTGTCCAAGGCTGTTGAGCCCCAAAAGGAGAGCTCAGACTTCAAAGGCGAAAGAAGGCAAGGCACAGGGCTTCCTCTAGTACAGCCATATTGCTTTCCACGTGTAGAATACATTGTTACAGGCTCATGCAGTAGAGTAACAGACTGCAGTTATTTCTCTAAACCTTAGAATTAGCTGGAATTTTAGTGTTCGCTGATTCTCTCTTAGGAGCCAGGGTTTCATATGTAATATACCCCTTCCTGCCTATCTCCCATTGTCACAGTCTGAACTTAAACTGAGATTTCAAAATATGGAGAGTAACCTGAATTCTACTTTCGTTAGATTTGAAGAATCAGACATATGAAATTATTTGAGGGGAAAGAATTTAGAAGGATGGTGGGATGAAAAGGATATAGCTTTGTTCAGATTCTGCAGAACAATGGATATTAAAAATTTTAAAAATCTATCTACATAATATCTTTACCAATGTCCTCTCTGAAACCTTTGAGTCTTACAAAATGATGTTTGATTGAGAGATAATTATAGTGACAATGCCAATTCCACATTTCATATTTGTGTATTTGCCTAAGTATTGTTAAAGCCCCACAGGGATGGAATATGAAAAGAATAGAATGGCAGTCAAGACATGGCAGGGGGGAGAGGTAGTCCTGGAGGAGAGCCAGGCAATGTGGAAGTAATTGAGAGTCACCACCACTATTTCCATATCTCTTTGGATGCTTGACGGCTGAGGCGTGTGCCAGACATTCCTACTCACTATGTTCTGGAGTCACAGCATTGTTACAGAACAGGGTGAACCTACTGCTTTTACTGCAAGTTAGTCTTTCTCAAGATGTAAAGTTAGTGAGTTCCCCTCCTCCTGTGTGATGCAGAGGCTCTGCTGGTTGGACCTGGGTTGCACTGCTCTCCTGGTCAGCTGTCTACCTCATCTACTTCCAAGACAAAAACTGTTTTTCCTAAAGTCATCAGTATAGGTTATAATGACCATTTATATCCAAAATGAGAAAATAAACTTCAAGCGGTGTGGAAAATCAACGATGTATTATAAGTTTTTAAGTCTTCATATAAACAGTAAGACCTTCTTCTCTGTAAAAACTGGCTGTCTCTGGCTAGTGCTCTTTTCTGTGGGATCACTGTACTCTGTGTTAAGTAGACAACAGGTGGATATCACCATCTACAGACATCTCCCATAGTATGCACACTCTAATATGGGAAATTCACTGTTAATGCAGGAACATAACTACAGTCTTTAGTGATGTATGTTTTACATTGATCCCACAAGACCTTTCTTCACCTCACCCATTAAGCTTCTGTGCCACATTAGCTTAGAGGACATTGACACACAATACCCAGTCACGACACAGCAAAGTAATAATAATGCCTGTGTAACAGTGAAAAGCAGGACTCAAAAGACTGCCTTGGAGGGGAAGTTGAAGCTTCCTAGGAGTTCATAAAATGAAACCTTCCATCAGGACAGCAGCAATTCCCTCCTGGTCCAGCGAAGGCCTATCAGCTACATAGACATTTCCCTCAGTCCATACTCAAGGCCTCACCTTTTCCTGTACATGATACTCCAGGTTCCCAGTCTGATCTCCGAGTACCTTAGAGCTGAACTCAAGTCCAAAACTTTTTCATTCCTAGAAAGGAAGGGGTAAGAGAAAGAGATATAAAAAGCTGCAATCGATAAACAGTAATGGTGGAGGTTGCAGCTCCCTTAACAGCCACAACATCCGGAGCAGAAGCAGCAGCAGCAGCGAGCTGTGGCAGTAACCTCCCTCACCTCTATCCCCACAGTTGCTGCTCTATCTCCAGGAGTGGGAGGAGGGGGCGGCACCAGCGATGGCAGTGGTGGTGGCTAGACAATACAGGTCACCTGCAGATATTTTATGCATGAGGTTTGTAAGGAAGGAGATAACTGTCGATACTTTCATGACAGTCTATAATATATGTGCAAATATTTTCAAAGAGGGTACTCTGTTTACAGAGACTGCTGCAGATAAGAACACAGCAAGCCACTGAGACAGGAAAAAGTGACTGCCACAGATCTGAGTGCAAAACCATCCCTTGTTTCTTCCTCAAGTCTTTCTTCTTGCTAAAATGAATCCAGGCAGAGCTAAGTCATGAAACCCAAACTTTCGAACTGTAGGAGCAGGTTCAGAAGAGGCCATACTACCACTTCCTGCACTGAAGTACCCCTGCAGGGCTCAGTGACAAAGGAATAGTCAGAGAAGGAGCCAACTAAGATGGAGACAAGAAGCAGCTTTGGCCCTATGCTGCAATGGGAAAGTGTCACTATGGGGAAAACTGTGTGTATCTCCACAGAGACTCCTGTGACATGTGTGGCATGCAGGTCCTACACCCAATGGATGCTGCCCAGAGGTCACAGCACATAAAATCTTGCATTGAGGCCCATGAGAAGGACATGGAGCTCTCTTTTGCTGTTCAGCACAGCAGGGACATGGTGTGTGGGATCTGCAAGGAGGTGGTATATGAGAAAGCCAACCCCTGTGAGCATCACTTTGGGATCCTCTCCAACTGCAACCACACCAACTGTCTCAAGTGCATTCGCAAGTAGAGAAGGGCTAAACAATTTGAGAACAAGATCATAAAGTCCTGCCCCAAATGCCAGACCACTTGTAACTTTCATTCCAAGTGAGTACTGGGTGGAGGAGAAAGAAGAGAAGCAGAAACTCATTCAGAAATACAAGGAGGCCATGAGCAACAAGGCGTGCAGGTATTTTGATGAAGAACATGGGAGTCGCCCGTTTGGAGGAAACTTATTACAAGCATGCATTCCCTGATGGCTCTAGAGAGGAGCCACAGAGACAGAAAGTGATACCCAAACAGACACCAGGCCCAACGAAGGAGCCACTTCTCAGAGCTCATTGTGGAGAGAGAAAACAACCCCTTTGACAATGATGAAGAGGAGGTTGTCATCTTTGAGCTGGGCGAGATGTTGCTTATGCTTTTGGCTGCAGGTAGGGACGAGGAGCTGACAGACTCTGAGGACGAGTGGGACTTGTTTCATGATGAGCTTTGCATGGCGCAGGAACTGGTCGAAGGAGCCTCGGACATTAGCTGTCCCCTGTGCTGTGTGGCAGTGTGTGTGGCTCTCCTCGCAAACTCCAGGTGCTGTGATCTCTACCCAGGGCCTGTTCCTCTACCCTCACCTTTCCCCCAAGAGTGTGTTGTTTTCTCTGTTTCAAAAGTTACAAAAATAAATCTTGAAGTTAGTGTTTTTGTAACACGAAAACAATTAAAATAAATAAATAAAAAGCTGCAATCTAACGTCAGTGGCTATGGGCATCATAACTTGAATGACAGTCCTGACCAACAGAAATGATAATCTACACCGAATCCTTGCACTGGCTTGTGGGAAAAAAACCATGCACCTCTCACCATTCTTACTCGTTCTCAATCTTCTCATAGCCAGTATTGCCTCTGCCTGTATGAACAGAAAAGAAAAACACTGAAGTTTGTCACCAGTCTTAAGGAATTGCCATGTGTTTAGACTGAGAGGGTCAATAAGTGAGCTAACCTAACTTGGTATCAAACCCAGTGGAAAGGAGGTAAGGGTAGTGCCACTGCATGTTGTGCTGCTGACAGAAATAAGCTAACACTTATGAAGTACTGCAGTGTGGTGGGTGTCATTCAGCAGGCAAGCACTATGTGTCAGCCATTACATTGCTAGGTTCAGACAATAGCTGGGGTGACCATGATCACATATAGGGAGTGAGACCCTGTGGAAGCCTTCATAGTGAGAGTGCCAGGCAAGAAAAGCTGAGCATGAGCTTAGGAATAATGGGCTGAGACAGTGACACCATCACTAAACTTAGAATGTAGAGTCTTAAGGGCTCCTGCTGAGAGTAAATAAGGGAACACATGGGATGCACACTCAGCCAGAACTGAGAACTTAGTCCTTCGACTGTAGTCTTCTTATCTATAGAGGTTCTCTTGAAGCCTTGTTTCATCTAGCATGAAGGTCCCTATCATAGCTACCTCATCCAATAACTGAGTAGCATCTTTAAGTGATTGACCAAAAGCAGCACAATTCCCTGGACTTCTATCCCTGAGTTTCACCTTCACACAACCAGCAGTTTTACCTATCAGTTTTCATTGTACTCTTGAAAGACATACAAATGAAGAAGAATGAAAAAATACCTTGGAACAAAAAAATGTAGTGCTACTTGATGCACTCACCTCTTCTTAGCACAGTTCTGACTAGCCAAGTCCTTGCTTGAACAGCACCGAAGAGAGACTGAAGCAGATCTTCGTCTATGATAAGCTTCATTCAACCTGGCAAAGTAATTAAACCTGAAGCCATATGCAGTCTGGGTAGAGTATGAGCGTTCTAGAAACTTCTTTTGCTTTCTTCCCTTCCCCCTTTCAAGTCCTGAAATGAAAGTGTCCTATTTACAAAACACCTCTGTAAAAGTTTGACTGAAATTATTTACATAAAATATATCCCACCCTAGGGATCCTGGGTACCACACAGCAGATGGGGACCTTTTGGAAAGAAGCCCAGTGGTGTGGTGTTGTAGGATATATTGCAAAAGTAAACCATATTTGCACAGAAAATGCTATTCCTAAAAGCCAGAAGAGAACATGCATATTCGGCCATCCAGAGAGCAGTGAGTGAGAGGAAGAGAGGAAATAACTCACAAATCTAAATTTATCCTCAAATGAAATATACTGCATCCTCATCAACCCAGTAGCTAAGAAGAAAAGAATTTGGATTTTTACATCTTTTACCAGGAAAAAAAATGCCTCTATGTGTCAGTGCCCTTTGGGTAGGTGTGCTTCAGGAGTACTGCTGAGAAAATACCAGTACTCTGAAAGCAGGAAGGAGATGATGTTCACACCTGGTCAACCAAGAGCACGCAGGTGCACGTGAACCTAACCCAGAAGCAGGGGGTGGAGAAGCTTTCCTTAACTTTGTCTCTTAACTGACACAGAAAACAAAACAAAAATGTACATATTTGTGTAGTTACCCTATGATCTTTTGAGACACATATTCATCGTGTGATACTTAAGTCAGGGTTAGCTACCCATTGCCTTAAACTTCTCTTTAAAGGGTGACTTGTTGAAACTCCCCTTTCACTTTTCTGAAACACATGATGCACCGTCATCATTGTTAGTCACAGAACTGTGCAGCAGAGCACCAAACGTTTTTGTTCCTAACCGTAGCCCAGTGTCTGCTGATCAACCTTTCTCCACTGGAGCTGTCCCCTCTCTCTCTGATGTCTAATAACATATATCTCTACATTTTGAGAAGATTCTTGTTCCTAGACTCTTCATATCAGTGCAAACACAAAGATGTGGAAGTGGAAATAGAATCAACAAAGAAAACCCAAACTGAGGGAAAACTAGAAATAAAAAATTAAGAACTGAGAGACAAGATTTACCAACAGAATACAAGAAGTAGAAGAAAGAACCTCAAGCATTAAAGACAAAATAGAAGAAATGGATAGCTTGGTTAAGAAAATATTAAATGTAAATATAACCAGACACAAAACAACCAAGATCTAGGACACAATTAAAAAACAAATCTGTAAATAATGGAATAAAGGAAGGTAAAGAAACCAGGTCAAACAAAAAAAAATATTTGCAATTAAATCATTAAAAAAAATTTCCTAACCTAAAGAAGGAGAAGCCTATCAAAGTACAAGAAGCGTACAGTATATAAAATAGACTCAATCAGAGAAGAAATTCCTGTCAGCACATAATGTTTACACAAAAAATATAAAAAATAAAAATAAAAAAATAAAATAAAAAATAAACAATATGAAAAAGGCAAGGGAATAAGGGCTAATTAAAATTGTACCTGACTTTTCAATAGAGACTTAAAGGCAAGAAGCTCCTGGACAGATATATTGCAGCCTCTAAGAGATCAATGAGGAAAATAAGAAATTCTATAATAGAACACATTTTAACAAGCTGTATTTTGTTATATTATAACAAAATGTATAATAGAACACATTTAACAAGATGTATACATCTACAAAAAGTGCTAGAAAGAAAACTCAACCTAAAGAGGTTAATGATACCCAGGAAACTACAGGGAACCAAAATCAAAAGAGGGGAAACACACTCACATACACACATCACCCTCACTACCACCAAGAACAACAATAAGAACAATGACAAAATAACAGGAAATCAGTGATCACTAGTCATTGAAATATCTCAGCATCAATTATCTCCTAATAAAAGACATGTGAAAACAGAATCTATTGTTCTGCTACATCTAAGATCCTTAACAACAAGGATAGATATTACCTCATGGTAAAGGGTTGGAAAAAGGTATTTTAAGCAAATACACCTAATAAACAAACTGGTATGCCCATTTTAATATCTGACAAAATATATTTCAAAGCTAAACTATTCAGAAGAGAAACTATATAGCCATCAAAGGAAAACTCCACTAACACTAAAAGAATGGGTTCAAAACAACATGCATCCACAGACTCATCCAAGAATCAGAGCTTAACATCACAGATTAAGAGCAATTCAGAATAAAGAGATGGGATAAAATGTTCCAAGCAAACAAACTTAAGAAGCAAGCTGGAATAGCCATTGTAATATCTGGAAAACTAGACTTTAAACCAAAATTAATCATAAGAGATAGAGGACACTACATACTCAAAGGAAAAGTATACTGTAATTCTAACATCTGTGCATTAAACAAGAACACCCAAGTTCCTAAAAGAAACACTCCTACAACTTTAATCACATACTGATCCTCAAACACTGATAGTGGGAAACTTTAATACTCTTGCTGGCAGATATGTCCTCTAGACAAAAAATAAACAGAAATTCTGGACCAAACAGACATTTACAGAACATTTCACCCAAACACGAAAGAATGTACCTTCTTCTTATCACCTCATAGAAGTTTCTCAATAATTGATTACAGACTTGGACACAAAGCAAGTATCAATCAATACAAGAAAATTAAAATAACACCCTGCATCCTATCTGGACACTACAGACTAAAATTGGCTATCAACAACAATGGAAACAACAGGAAGCTTACAAACTCATAAAAACTGAACAAACTTACTACTGAATGGAAAATGGGTCAAGTCAGCAATTAACAAAGAAAGAAAAAGCTTTCTAAAAGTGACTGAAGATGAATACACATCATACTCAAACTTATGGGACAGAATGAAGTCTCTTCTAAGATGCAAGTTTAAGACACTAAGTGCCTACATAAAAATGTTGGAGAAGTTTTATAGTAACTTAATAGCACACATAAAAGCTCTTGAATATAAAAAAGAAATAACACCCAATATAAGCAGAAAGCAAGATGTAACCGAACTCAGAGCTGAAAACAGAAAAATAAAAATAACCAAAAAATACAACAAATAATTAATGAAACACAGAGGTGGTTCTTTGAAAAAATGAATAAGACTGAAAAACACCTAAATTAACTAGGTGGTGCAAAGAAAATATACAAGTTAACACAATTAGAAGACAAAGCAGAGATATAACAACAGACACTGAGGAAAATCCAGAAAACCAAACCATAGGGACATACTTTAAACACCTATACTCCATCAAACTTGAATACCTAAAAATAAGTGGATAATATTTGCAATATACAACCTACCAAAGTAAAATCAAGGTCAAATAAGCAATTTAAAAAGAATTATGACCCTTAGAAAGAGAAGCAGTCATTAAAAGTCTAAAAAAAAAAAAAAAAAAAGCCCAGAGCCAGATGGCTTTAGAACAAAATTCTACCAGATTTTCAAAGAAGGATTAATGTCAATACTCCAAATTGTTCCACAAAATAGTAACAACAACAACCAAAAAAAAAACATTATCCACCTTTTTTTATGAGGCTATAGTTACCCTGATACCCAACCAAGAAACCTTCATGAACATGGCTGTAAAAATTCCTGTGAACTAAATATAAGATCACATCAAAAAGGTTATCCATGTTCAAGTAGACTTCATTCCAGAGTTTCCAGGATGGTTCAACATACATAAATTGATAAATGTAATCTTCATATAAGCAGATTGAAAGACAAAAAACCCACATAATCATCTCATTAGATCCAGAAAAGGCCATTGACAAAATTCAAAATCCTTTTATGATAAAAGTCCTGGAAAGAGTAGAAAATCAAAGGATGGACCAAAATATAACAATGGCTATTTACAGCAATTCCATAGCCAACATTAACTTAAATGAAGAACAGCTCATAGAAATTCCACTGAAATCAGGAACAAGACAAGGGTCTCCAAACCTACTCAGTATACTACTTAAAGTCTTAGCTAGAGCAATAAGACAACGGAATGAGATCAAGTGGGTACAAACTGGAAGATGGAAAAATGTCTCTATTTACAGATGATAGGATAATATACATAATGACCCCAATAATTGCACCACTAAACTCTTACAGCTGACAAACACTTTTAGCAAAGTAACTGTGTACAAAACTAACACACAAAAACCAGTAGCCTTCCTATACAGAAATGACAAATGGATTGAAAACAAAATTAGGAAAAAAAAAACACTATTCACAACAAATAGTATAAAATATCTTGACATAATTCTAACTAATCAAATAAAAGACTTGTAAGATAACGATTTAAAAATACTTGAGAAAGGAATTGAAAACAATATCAGAAGATGAAAATGTCTCCCATACTCATGGATAGGTAGGATTAATAGAGTAAAAATGGCCCATACCACCAAAAGCAATCTACAGGAAAAGACTTTCTTAATAGAACACTAATAGCATAGGCATTGAGAACAACATTAATAAATGGGACTTCGTAAACTGAAAAGTAAGCAAAGTACAGCATTGTTTGAACAAAAAGCTGCAGGCTACAGAATGGGGTAAGATTTTTACAAGCTAATCATTCAATAGCTGGCTGTATTAGTCAGGGTTCCTTAGAGTCACAAAACTTATGAAATGTTTCTATATATTAAGGCAATTTATTGTAATGATTTACAATCTGCAGCTTAACTAACCCAACCATGGGCAGCTGTAAATGGGCAGTCCAAGAATCTAGTAAGTTACTCAGTCCCATAAGTGGGGGTGTTTTAGCCAGTCTTCTGTATAAACTGGAATCCTGAAGTAGGTTGCAACAGATGTGCTGGCAAAAGGAATTGCAAGCAGGTGAATAAGAGTGAATCTTCCTTCTCCATCATCCTATGTAGGACTCCAGTAGAAGATGTGGCCCTGATTAAAGCTGTGTACCACCAGGTCTGTATTTGGAACTTGAACTCAAAGATCTGCTTACCTCAGTCTCCTGGGATTGAAGGAGTGTATTATCTTGCCTGGGTGGTCACTATGCATCAAGATCTGAATCAAAAGTGTGTCATCCCATGTCAAGATGTGAGTCAGAAGTCTATGTCTTCCAGCCTGAAAATCTGGATGAGAGGTGTGCCCTCAATTTCTAGATTGGAGTTCATTCCAGATGTAGTCAAATTGACAACCAGGAATAGCCATTACACTGACTAACACACACACACACA
Source organism: Arvicanthis niloticus (assembly GCF_011762505.2). NCBI lineage: Eukaryota > Metazoa > Chordata > Mammalia > Rodentia > Muridae > Arvicanthis > Arvicanthis niloticus. Next base: position 46,688 of record NW_023046339.1, read on the forward strand.
CATATATCACATATACATATCACATATATATCACACACATGTATATCACATATATATATCACACATATACATATCACATATAAATATATCACACACATATATATACATTACATATATATCACATATATAACACATATATATGTATATATATACATACACACACATACATATATATATATATATATATCACAAATAACCCAATTTAAAAAATGGAAATGGCTAAATATCTAAACAGAGAAATCTCTTAAAAAGGTAACTCAAATGCCTAAGAAGCACTTTTTAAAATGCTCACCAACCTTAGTCATCAAGAAAATGCAAATCAAAACTACTTTGAGATTTCATCATACATCAGGGACCTAGTCCAGGGAACTCAGTGAAAAAAAAAAACTCTTCTGATAAAGGTATATAGCAATAAAATGACTCCTAACAGCATTCTGCTTTACTCATACCAGTGTCTTGTTCTATCATAATCAGAGACACTTCCTCCTGCAGCAGATGAGAACAAGTACAGAAAACCACAGATCCTCTCCCTTCAGGGATAAGTGAACTCTGCAGAAAAGGAGGCAGAAAAAGTGCAAGAGCCAGAGGACACGGGGGATACCAAGAGTACAGGTCTTCTAAACACAGCACGACTTATGAACACATGAATGTACATAGACGGTAGCAGCACACACAGGTCCTGCATGGGTATGCACCAGATTAGGTCCCGGAGCTGAAAGAGAAGAAAACGCACCATCTCTAACACAAAAAACTATCTCTAATTAATAAATACTTGCAAACAATAAACTAGATTTCTCAAAAGTTGTCTCACTGGGGAAAGAAACCACTCTTAAGGGTAGGCTCCAACTCTACAGAGGATGGCCAACTCAAAACTAACTCAGTGACATCTTTGTCTCATAATACTGAGTCAGGACTTTTTTTTAACTTTACAGGTCCTTTGTTTATATAGCATGGATTTGTGGTTTTGTGGGAATCCTGTGTGTCTGTGCCCACATGTATTTCTTGTGCTTTTTCTTTGGCTCTTTTTTCTTCTGTTTGTTTTGTCTTATTCTGATTTGTTGGGTTTTGTCTTATCTGGTTGTATTTTATTATTATCCTTTAGATGTTTATTTGTTTTCTAAAGAAAGACAGAAAATGTATAATTCTGGATGGGAGAAGAGGGTGGGAAGAACTGGAAGGAATAGAGAGAGGAGAAGAAACCTAATCACTAGAAATGTATTTTTAATATAAGTAAAAATAGTCATGGTTTGGGTTTCTATTGCTACAACAAAACACCATGATCAAAGTAACATAAGGAGAAAAGGGTGTGTTTGGCTTACACTTCCATAATGTAGCTCGTCACTGAAAGAAATCAAGAACTCAAACAGAGCAGAAGCCTGGAGCTGATGCAGAGGTCAGAGAGAAGTGCTGCTTACAGCTGTGATCCTCATGCCTTGCTTACCCTGCTTTCTTATAGAACACAGGGCCACCAGCCTAAAGCTAGTTGAGCCCTCCCCCATCAATCACTAGTTAAGAAAATGTCCTACTGGCTTGCCTGCAGCCTGATCTTATGGAGACATTTTCTTAATTGAGATTCTCTCCTCTCAAATGACTTTAGCGTGTGTCAAGTTGACATAAAACTATCTAGCACAATGATTTTGTCGTTTTCTATTGTCTGGTAGTTTAGTTTTATATTTTAAAAAGATATTACAAAATATTCCTTATATTAATATTAGAATAATATAAAATTATAGAAATAGTTCAATAAACAAGCTTTTGAGAAATAGAGACACTTTAAATATTACATAATAGAAAATAAATATATCCAAGTAAATATTTATATAAAGATGTAACTCTGACTTTATAATGGCACCCTTGAAAATATTTAAGATATTCATTGAATCTTGTTTTGTTGTTTTTTTTATAAGACAGAGTTTCTTTGTGTATCCTTGCTTGTCCTGAAACTAACTCTGTAGACCTGGCTGGCCTCCAACTCAAAGAGGTCTGCTTACCTCTACTTCCCAAGTGTTAGTATTAAAGATATGTACACTGCCTTAGTCATTGAACATTTATAAAGGATTGTGATAGGTCCTGCGGAGGGTAAAAAGGTAAAATGATAAACTTCCTGGCCTCCAGAAGCTTCTACTTCCATAATTCAGACAGATAATTAAGGCCTATATATACTATATTTCCTGTGAAGTGGGGAGGCAGAGGCAGGCAGAAGAACATGACCACAGTAAAGCTGGAGGAAGAAGAGGAGATTTTTAAACAATTAGTTATATGCAAATAGTTCTCATCTACTAGAAATATTGATAGTTTTTCTTCATCCTCTTCAGTTCTGGAGAGTGAACCCAAGGTCTTGTGTATGCTAGATCATACTACATACCCCAAGCTATTTCCCAAACCCAAAAATAGACATTTCGTACAAAGTAGAATACTGAGATCCCTAAGGGTGGAAACATGTTTGTTGTTGTTTATTTGTTTGTCTTTCTTTTAAAAAGAAGTTTGGCAAGTCCTATCTCCAGACGGTAAAGAAGCTCTGGTGTGCATCCGCTTGGAGCTGAGACCTCACAACAGATCATTTAAGGTTTCGTTCAAGGATAGTTGTCAACTCTTACATTTGTGCTGCAGAATAAAAAGACATAATTAAGACCAATAAAGCAGACAGCATATCTCTTTAAGAGAGGAGGTAATGTGAGATTTTTAAAAACTCTCTCAACCATCACTCCCTTAGCTATTAATCTAATGAGATTAATATGTTAATACTTTATAAAAAATAAGACATATCATTAAACACAATTATCAGTGAGTTCAAAGGAGAAACGTTCAACAAAAAGAGATTGAGCAGGAGTCAATTGCAAGTATTGGGTAAGATATAGCAACAGTCTCAACTCATGCCTGTGTCCTGAAAGAATACTAAGACACTTCTAAAAGATACAGAGGGGCATGGGAAGTGAAGATGGTATGGGAAGGGGTGCCTGGGCCAGAGAGCACAGGAGCACTGTGAAGAGCCTTGCTTCCCTAACCTCTTCTTACCCCTGTTTGATCTTGCTCCTACTGTTTTTTTTTTTTTTTTTTTTTTTTTTTCTCTTATCTACTTACAATTTTCTGTTTCTAGTTGCTGGCTCTTGTCATCTCACTCTCCACACTGACATTACTCATCCGTCTATGTGTTAAGCTGCAAGCAACTTCACCAGCCAGTGGCCACCCAATCTCTATGTTCCTCCAACCCCACCTCAAAAAACTGAGATTTTTCTGCCCAGTGCTGATCAGACATCCTACAGCTAGCTCCAGTGTTGGTATCACCTTATCTTTTCCTTTTTAACATTGTTCTGCCTCCCTTCTTCCCTTGATTAAAAAGCAGACAAAGCTTCAGTGAAAGAGATGGAGTTTGACTGGATGTACATTCGGGATTTGACTGACAGAGATGAAATATCATTCCCACCTGTCTGTGTTGCTGTGTCTTCCTGGCAACAGCAGAACACACTCACCCATTCAGTCATTCAGCGGCATGCTGTGTATGAGAATCAAATGCTGGTCTATACATGGGCATTCATGAAGTGGAGGAAGCAGCTCTAAGGCCCCTCCTCATGAAGCCAAGTCTAACAGGGTAAGAGATGCTCAAATCAACACATTAATAATTAAATAAAGGGTACTGCGAGAAACAATTGCTCTAAAGAGAAACAACCAACCTAAGGAAAGAAAATTAGAGTGTACACAAAAAAAATGTGCACAAATTTTAAGTTGGTTATCAAAGTACATTTCCCAAAACGTCCCATGAAGGATTAGTAGGAACCAGGCAGATCTAGAGAAGAAAAAAAAAAAAAAAACTGTATTTGTAGAGGCTGAATGTGGAAAAAGCCAAAATCTAGTGTTGGAGCCAGGAAGAAGGAAATATTTGCTCCAGGTGAAAGGAACAGGAAGTAAACAGAAGGCATGACACTTGTATAACAAAGGTCAAATCGACTCAACCTGTTGTGGAACCCAAATAAGATTTTGCTCAAAGAAATCTTACTTCAAATATCTTACTTTATTATATAAGGAAACAGTAGAAAATTAAAATCAGAGGGTGGTTTTGGGACAAGGACACTTTGTAAAAAAGCCTCCAATAGCAGTCCAGAGAATTTAAATTTAACTCACAACATTACAGAAAATTCTCAATGATTTTATGTTTTAACAAAGTACTTATTCCTAGATTTATTATATAAATACATGTTATAAAACAATCTAATCACAAATACTCAAAAAAGAATATTTGTATGCATAATCAAATATCCATGAAAGACAAATGTCCACAAAGCTTATCTCTGCTACTCAATGGTTTTTGTACCACCTTCTCAGCAACCAGCACAAAGAATCAAGCTTCACAGTCCATGGTTCTGTCAATATCTAGCATCGAGTCATCCATTATACGCTTTAAAAAAAAGTTTTGTAAGGTAAATGACCTAGTTGGAAAGACTCCCATGAATCCCAACTTTCTCCCAGAAGAAATAGAACAAGAAATATGGAAAAGACTCTGGACTTAGTGACTATCTCAACCCCCAGGGTTTTAGGATAATCTTCATCATTTAAAAATACAGAAAAAAATGTACTGGCATTAAGTTAGAAAACAGTCATAGGTTCAATACAATTAAGCCCAGTCAGGGAAGGTTACTGAGATATTAGCCACAGTCTAACTGCCTGGTGGTGACTTGAAGGCACTTGCATTTAGATGATAAAGACTAGACTCTGATTTGAACGAATTTAGGCCAGATTGAAATTTCCCAAAAAAGTGACACAAGTTTCCCCCAGCTTACCAACATCAGAATTTGAAAGCTACACAGATGGAGTTCCTCCAAACAGCCAAGACAAAAGAACAAACTATTTCTACCTGGAGCAGGAAACAGATATTGAAGCAAACAGAAGCACTGCACACCTTGGAGGAAACCTAGACATGGTATGATTAGAGGTTGAATTGATCTTACCACAATTCCTCAGGTCTAACCTGAAACTACCATATGAACCAGCAAATCGACTTGCTGAAGGGATATTCCTGAAAAACTGGAAAACAAAATTTGTACACAAGTGTTTACAAAAGAATGATTCATATTATCCAAAAGGTAAAATGGTATCAGTGTTCAACCTTAGTAAAGAAATAAAGTGTGGTACATCTGCATAATGGAATATTATTCAGCTATAAATATAAATCCCAGATGTTTGCATCAGCATGAGTAAACACTTGAAAGCCCTGTGTTAAGATGCCAAACCACATGCTATATGAGTCAGTTTTATGGAATGTCCAGAATTAGCAAATCCACACACACAGAAATCAGAAATTAGACTAGCCATTGCCTGAGGCTAGAGTTGACTTAAGATTTGGGCACTGTTCTCTACCTGACACATAAGCACAGAGAATACAGATCAAGGAACCTTCGCAAGATTTTTCAAGTGGAAATAATGGATCTGATTGACTAGTAAAAAATGTCAGGCTCAGAGTTTGGGAGGGCGAGAGTCAGGTTTTTGTTTTTTTTGTTTTTGTTTTTGTTTTTTGGATGTTGTTGTTGTTGTTATCGATATGATGAATGCCTGAATGAAACAGACCATAGAAAGAAAGATTTGTTTAGGGTATTTGAAGGTTTTTTTTTATTGGATATTTTATTTATTTACAATACAGATGTTATCCCCTTTCCCCATTTCTCCTTCCTAGAACCCCCTATCCTATAACACCTCTTCCTTTATGCTTTTATACCATTTTGATTACATGCATGTTATTAAGGGCACTTCTAGGTTGAAGGTCTAGCAACACAATAGATGCAAATAGTCAAGGAACAAGCAAGACAAACAGTCAAAGCAAAAGCAAGGCATTAAACTCAATTACGTGAACACTCCCATGATCAGTGTTTTTAAAGGCTTATCAGGATGACCAAAGTATCTGAGCCTGTTTCTCTGTCCCAGCCCAAGGTCATTTTCATGTCTGAAGCCTACTTCCTTGTTCTAAGCCTAAAATTTAGATTCCTGTCTGAAATTACTTCTTTGTTCTATGCTCAAATTTAGATTCCTGCCTGAGATTACTTCTTTGTTGTAGACTAAGATTTAGATTCCTACCTAAAATTACTTCTTTGTTGTAGCCTGATGTCATATTCCTGCCTGAAGCCTACTTCCTTGTCCTTGGCCAATGTCATATTCTTGCCAAGCAGCCCATTTCCTTGTCCTTGGCCCATGTCAGATTCTTGCCAAACATCCCCAAAGGCTCTCCACCTCTCCCCCTTTTTTATTTCATTAACAAGACTGAGCCTGTCTTAGGTTGTTCTGACAAGAATGCCTTCCTTACTCATCATGGAATATGCATTATTAAAAGTAATGGACTTCTGTCTTAGGTTGGGAAGGCTCTGTACAAAATCTTACCCGTCCTTGGCTTGCCAGCCTATTAAATTAATAACTCTGTCTGGGGGCCCATTATCAGTTTCAAGTCATGTACTTTGGCTGCCAGCCTGCTGATGTAGTTAGAGACAAGCTTTAACACGATGGGCAAGAATAAAAGTATTACCAGGACAAGAAGGACTAGCCTGATAAAGCTATATATGCCATTCCTGAGGTTTGTCCAAAATGGAAATACTCAGCTCAGGCAATGGATAATTTTATTGAGGTTATTTGCAGCATCAAAGGTCAACAAAGCAGCATTCTTTAAATTCATAATCTCATTGTGAAAAGTTAACACACCCAGAGAGGTGTTAGGATTATGCCAAATAGCCTACAGGTGTCTTCAAACTTTTTTCTAATTGTAATGACAATCATTGTGAATTTCAAAAGTAACTCTACTACAATGATATTTGTCATGACACTTGGAATGGCTCCTAACTCTTGAACCTTGAACCTCCTTCAGATAATCTGAATAGGTTATAGAGTATCATCCATTGTTCCAGATACCTATTTAAATCCTTTTCTATACTCAATACATTAGTAACATTTCTTTGCTAGATGGCTAACAAAAATAGTTGTATTAACTTCTTGTATCAATGCCATTGCAGAAGCAGTGGTACTAGCAATTAATGAAATTCAAGCTATCAGACCAGCAATAATCATGTCTGCTACCCTCTTGCTTCTGCTTAAAGCCTAACTCACTTTTTCCAGCACTTTCAAACTTTTTTCAGTGAATCAAGGTTTTCTAATACTCAGGGCAGTAAGACAAAAGCTGGTTAATAGACCCCTGTAACAGACATGCCAGGTTTCAACACACTAACACAATTGTAAATTATACAGTCAATGCAACTTACAATAAATACTGTAGAAGAGACAAAACCAATTTTAGCTTAACAATTAAAAGAGCCTTAAAACATGCACTAACCCTTGTTTAAAATTCAGATCCTGTCCCAACTTTATCTCTTGCTATCGTAACATCATAGCGAGCTACAACTAGCTTCCATATATGTCTCTGACAATGTTCAGATCCAGTCTTCCAAAAGTAGAGTGTTATTTCCAATATTGGATTGATTTCTAGACCAGTACACAATTGAGTCCTAATAGCTGGTCACCTGTAAGAAGAATACAAGAGACATTATAATTTCTCTTTTTGATTCTCTATCCCACAAGGTCTAAAAACTTGAGGCAAGGTAGCTTGTCCCATCTGGAATATAGTCAAGCAAAGGTGGGTCAGGAACACATGTCCAATACAGCTCACCAATCACCCTTGTCAGGGCAGTAAGCAAGCTCACAGGTCAGCAACATTCTTTGTCTCAGCAACAGTATGTCTCACCAATCTTTTTAAAGTTCCATGGTCCTCTTCCACAATACCTTGTTTTTGAGGATTATATGAAATCCCTGTAATAAATTGTTGACAAAAATGTCTTGATTGCTTGACTACAATTGCCAGACCCATTATCTGTTTTTTTTTTCTTTTTTATTGGATATTTTATTTATTTACCTTTCAATGTTATCCCCTCTACCATTCCTCCCCCCCCCAAACTCCTTATCCCATTCCCCCTCCCTTTACTTCTATGAGGGTGTGCCCCCACCATCCACCCATTCCCACCTCCCTGCTCTCAAATTCCCCAACACTAGGGAATCCAAACTTCCAGGGACCAAGGCCCTCCACTTCCACTGATGCCTGACAAAACCATCCTCAACTACCTATACAGGTAGAGCCATGAGTCCCTCTCTTTGTGTTCCCAGACTAGAGGTTTAGACCCTGGGAGCTCTGGTTAAATATTTTAATACTCCTTCTAAGAAGGACCAAAACACCCACCACTTTGGTCTTCCTTCTTCTTCTTGAGCTTCATGTGGTCTATGCATTGTATCTTAGGTATTGTGAGCTTTTGGGCTAAAATCCACTTATCAGTGAATGCATATCATGTGTGTTCTTTTGTCATGATGATATTTTCCCAGGTAATTTGATGGTTCTTTTCTATTACCCCCACTGTATCTGCATAAGCAGTTACTAAGACATGATAGATTGCATAATTATACAAAAGTCTAGGCCTGTGTCTATTTTATAGATATCATAAGGTACATTTGGCCTAATGTGATGGTGTGCACTTGTAATTCAGCACTGGGGAGGGTGAAATAAGAGAATCTTAAGGAAGAAGTCAGCTTGGACTACTAGCAAGACTCTCTCAAAAAAAAAAAAAACAGCAAAAGATTGAATACTGCTAGTCTGTTCAGAGGAGAAAAATCAAGTAGAAAGCATTACTATTATTTTATTACTTTATTAAAAATAAAGTAGAAAGTAGATCAGCATTACTATTCTGGCTGTTGGAAAGGTAGATTGCTTTTCCAGCCTACTGGTAGAGACAGACAGGTTCTTCTCTCCCACATTATTAAAGTGATAACATTCATTGGAGTCTAACAGAAGATATCATCCCTTGTGGCATAGATTGACTGGCTGTGTCCCATCAACATCTTCCCAGAAAACCCAGCACTCTGACTTTATCAGGTGTACACCTGTACCTCCTTTGCTCATTTCTTCAGTGTCACCATTGCAGAGAGTACCATCTTGCTTATTCTACTTAAACTGCCAATCTCCATGCAGCTCCCTCGCCCCCTTGTCTTTCCTGCGGTCTAGCCAAGTTTAAAACAATAAGAATGCATCTTATTGATCTAACCAACTGCTAATTAGTACTATTAGAACATGAGCCCTATGTAGTAGGAATCAACCTGCTCAGTAATAAATACCAAACTTTGAACTTAGATGATGGCAAGCCACAAGAGAGTCCTGAAATATCCTGTGGAAGAAACTACTTCAACAAGCAAACTATATTTTCAAATATTTAACAAAACAAGTCCATCACTGTCTTTGTTTTGTGATGTAGATGGAGCACTCAGATTTGTTCTTATGCCTCCTGCACTAGAGTTCGCAATCATCATTGATTGCAGTGCAGACTGTACATGGGACCATCCTGAAAGATGTCAGACTGATGCCCAGCTATGGCTACAGGATGGAGTTTGTTAATCTGCTCTGCAGATTAACCAGGCAAGGCCTGTGCAAGTATTGTATACAGATCTTCAGCTCTTGGCCTTTCTACCATATTATGTTGCTGAAACATAGAAGACAGGTTCTTCAGAGTCTAACACTCACCCTAAAGGGAATGCTCAGGAGAGTGGCTTATGTATAGCTGCCAAGTACAAATACATCATGGTAACAAGCTGTTTGCTTAACTGGGAATGATGATATAAGCCTTTCAATGTTAAAACTCAATAAACAGAGGCAGGCAGACCAGTCTGATACATAGTGTGTTCCAAAGCCACCTAAAGCTACATAATGAGACATATTTCCAAAAGCCCTACTTTAGGAAGGGGTCACTGGACCATGAACTTAAATAGTTGGAGAATAGAAAACAGAATCTGGTGAAAGAGAGAGTCAATGTGATTTTTTTTTAATCAGGACATAAACCTGAAACTCAAAAAAAAAAAAAAAAAAAAAGAAATTTCTGACACAGAGGTGATACCTATGATGGTGCTTCCTATGGTAGAAAACTTTGAGCATTACAATCTAGTCATGGAAGTCATCCTCAACAATTATACCCCTCATAGAACTAGTGGAGGATAAATGTGGTTATTAGTGTAAGGAATTTGAAATATGAACAGACCCTAGCAGCTATTACTATCACAAGCCATGATAAGATGTGAACCGGAACCCACAGGATCTCTGAACCTTTGAAGTCCCCCCATAAACTCCTCTGTGGTCAGAAGTCAGAACATACTACATACACTAAAGAAAGCCCCTTCCTCTCCCAATCAGCCTTGCAGCCAAAGCAAGCACCTTCCATGACACTGAATAGTAAGTCCAGGCTAAAGATGTCCCTCCAGAATGCATCACATTCCATTTCACAAGCAACCTCATAACGTCACCAGAAGCTGTTACAACTACTCTGCATAGAAAGGCAGAGCCCAGCATATAAAGAAATAGATTTGCTCCTATTTCCAGGTATTTCATGAGACCCATATGGCCTATACTGTTCGTTCTCAGACTGTCTTGCAGGGTTGAGGCAGACCTGGACACAATAACAAGTAGTCTTAAACATGGGATGAGACATCCTGATGTCAGGGTGGAGTAATTTGTACCATGAATGCCCTTTGTTATATCTACTTCAACAGAGATGTTTTAGGATCACCTACAACTAGCCTTTTACCTGCCCCAGTTCTAATAAATGCTTGAAGTTATACAAAGGACATATGTTCACATAAAAATTTCATCAAATTATAATAGTTCCTAAAATAAATTCTGCCTGATTTTTTTTCATGAATGCCAATAGAAGGATACACAATGTGAAAGAAACCTGTGTTAGACCTATTTTAGTCACTGTCGGAGTCACAATTATAAACCATCTCCAAGGGGCATTAATCAATATTATTTTGGGGGATAACTTGATCATTTATTAGTAGTTATTGAGACCTGAGTCCAATTTCTAGATGTCATAAACTACATTTTCCACAGCTCTACAAAACTCATCATTCTGTGCATTCACCAGCTATCACTTTTGTTAAATGGCAAACATTCATCCATAAACTTAAAATGCAACAGTGAGCATAATCAGCTAAAGCTATTCAGAAAGAGGCATTGCTGATATAAACCCTGTCATTGGCACAAACAGAGGACACTATGACTGTCTCAAGAGCTCTTCGGCAACCTTGTGGCCCAATATTTCTGGACTTGGGGATGAATCAACTTGAGAAAGTTAAGTAGGCATTTCAAACAAAATGGAAAATAAATATGAACTCTTAGAACAAGCAAGCAAATATATACTCACATGAAGACACTGATCTTAGGCCATGACACTGGGATGTGTCTGGAGTGCAAAACAAAACTTGGAGCTTCACTGGAAGGCAGCAGAAGCATCTGATATATCTGTAGAGTCAGAGGACCAATGACATAGCTGTTATGAAGGGAAAATATCATTCCTGCCCAACACAACAATGAAGAAACGTCCTGATGACAGCAAAAAGAAAAAAAATGGCTGCTGCTAAAAAAAAGTCTCAGAAAAAAATTCAAGACTATCATTAACAAGGGGACAATCCAATCAGACCATATAATAGTTGTAAATGTATATGCAACTAACATTGGAATTCCCAATGTCACAAAACAAATATAAATAGACATGAAAAGATGGTTAGGTTCTTAATAGTGGGTTACTCCAACAATTCACTCTCAAAAATATATAAGTAATTCATATTAAAATATAATGAACTGCAGGTTTAAATATACCAAGGATCATATCAACCTCACAGACCTGCATAGACTATTCCGAAGCCCATGAAAGTGTCTTTAAAAGATATTACACTGGGAGCCATAAGACAAGTCTTAACAAGTACAAAATAATTAAAATAATGTCATACCTACCAAAGCATGGAATATTGGAAATTAATAGAAGACAAAAATATACAAATACTACAAATAGTCAAAGATTGAACAGTATACATTTGAACTAACATTGAAGAAATCAGGGTGGAAAATTTACAATCCCTAGAATAAAATAAATATGAATGCCTAAGGTATCAAAACATTTAGGATACAATAGTAGCTTCTAAAGTGAAAGTTTATAGCCATAAATGTCTAATTTTTTGTAAAAGTGACAATGATAACACATATAGAATGTAATCGTGCACCTAAAGGGCTTACAGAACAATAGTAAGCCAAGCAGCAAAGATGGAAAGAAATGAAGAAAATTCTAGGGGCTGGAGAGATGGCTCAATGTGAGTTAAGAGCACTGACTGTTCTTCTAGAGGGCTTGAGTCAGTTCCAGCAACACTTCATGGCTCACAA